>NW_026884665.1:0-59921 GCF_032173495.1 Musca vetustissima
ATATAAACTTGGAGGGTATAAAAACCAACCTAAAATGACGAAAATTATAGATCAACTACATTGCTAGGCAAGACAACGTTTGCCGGGCCCGCTAGTTTTATATAAACTTTATATTAAAACATTTTTTTCAATCCGGGCAATTACTCTATTTGATACACATGTGGCGAATGAGTATTGTTTTTGCAAATATATTTATTAAGTATACGCACTCGTTAAACTTTAAAGTATGCGGTTTGTCCATTTTCATTGCAAACCAAACATCTTCACCCATGATGCCAATTGTTTACACTCGTAATTCAGATATTAGCCTCAATATCACCTTATATTTATCCAATAGCATACAAATATATACACACCTTGCCATTTCTACTTCACATGGATATACATTTCTATTTACGCACAACAAATGCTACCAGACGTTAAAGTCAACGGCCTTTCATTCGAGTTGAATTAAATTACTTTGAGGCTAAGTGTCAGCTGTTGCTAGTGATTGGGATAAAATGTGTTTATTTGTCGGTGTTAGAGTTATGGACGCGTGTCATTGAGTATCAGGCAACAATGATTGTGTGTGTGGGTGTGACAATTGAACCTTCATCGTTTCGAGTTTGCTCATTATTTCATTTTGGGTCACTGCGTGCTATCAAGATTGCTATCATAACATGTTGTATTTAACGAAAACTGACAATTCGGAGAGATGTGTTAAATGTAATAAAAAGGTGAGAATAAGTTTTCGGATAAAATAAAAGTGATGGAAACAAATTAAAAACATAACATTTGTATTTTGTTTTTGCTTATTAGTTTGGATAGTATAACATTGCCCACAATGGGATAAATAAAGGGAGACTATAGTTTCGGATCTCGTCACTGGAAGTTACACACACACATTTTAATTATGCATTGAAAAGCGATTTTTATACCCTTCACTACACTGTGGTACAGGGTAATATTGGGTATTCGCCCTCAAATACCCACCCAAAAACTCAGTAAACTCCCCTCTTCTAAAAACATAAATAATAGCGATAACTCGATGCCTTGGCACCCTCAGTCTCGACCTCTACATGAACAGCTTCAAACACAAATTTAACTCCCACAACGACATCAAACATTGCAAATGTATTAACGGTATTTATTTAAAACCTTCCTGCCACATTACATTCGTTGCAAGAAACTGCAGAGCCTTGTTGACCCTTTAATTGATAAAAGCGGGACTTTGCGTCCTTGTAATGAATATTTTGGATCTATAACATTTTCGGACGAGGAAAATGCTATGTATACTACTATGACAAACATAAAGGTAATTAAAGTGACCCTCTTAATCAAGTTGAATAATCGAAAAGGTTATGGGAGGGGTATAAATCTGTTCGGAGATAAAAGTCCCAACTCCATGGCGGGCAGTGACTTCCATGAAAATAGGCCATGCATATGGATGCTAATGTCGATGACCTTCTATTAGGATACATATGTAGAATATACCCAAAGTGGTGAAGGGTATCATATAGTCGGCCAAGTTCGACTTTACTACTTTCCTTACTGGGTTTAAACCCTAGCTGTCACATTACTTTCGTTGGCAGAACCTACGAAGCCCTGTGGACCATTTAATTGACGAAACGGTGCTCTTGCGTGCTAGTTATGCAATTTTTCGATCCATCTCATAATGTCGATGACTTCCCCATTGAAACAGTGAATAAAATCACTAACGCAAGCAACCACCAAATATGTCCCAGCTAAAGAAGTATCTAAAGTAACCAATAAGAAACGCCTGGCGAAGCCGACTATAAGATACCCTTCACCACTTCGGGTATATTCAACAGATGCATTCCCGCAGATGTCGCAATTTTCGAAAGACCATTAACATGAAACTTAATGAACTGAAATATGTGATCTTTACCTAAAAACGAACCGATCTATATCAACCAATAAACATTTCATTCTGCAAACTATAATAAATTTTTCATTCGTGCATAGTTTACAAAAAATCGAACGAAAATATATATATGGAAGCTACATCTAAATCTGAACCGTTTTCAAAGAAACTTAACACACGTTAGACTACACTAACTTTAGTAATTTGTGCAAAATGTTCTGTCAACTGGCATAATTTTGGGTTTTGGGTGCCCCATTTACCGAAAATCGGACGAAAATATATATGGGAGTTATATATAACTCAGAACCGATTTCAACGAAACTTCTCACACCGAAGATTACACTAACTTCAATACGTTGTGCAAAATTTGGCCTAACTTTCGTCATTTGGTGCACTAGTTACTTAAAACCGAACGAATTAATATATGGGAGCTATATCTAAATCTAAAGAGATTTCAATAAAGTTTGACACATGATATGTTATATTAACATCAGTACCTCCTGCAAAATGTTGTGGCGATCGGCCTAGCTTTGGGTCTTTGTTGCACAATTTACAGAAAATCGAACGAAGCTATATCTAAATCTAAACCGATTTCAACAAAAATGTTCACATGTAAGGTTATACTAACTTCAGTACATGTATTTTGCATATTATCAAAATCAACCGTCGTTTTATTTTGCCTGTTACAAACATATGCATAAAGGCATAATACACATCTATACGGAAACTCTCTCGGAATGATACTTCTTGATCAAAAGATTGGTTGAAATTAGCTCGAGACAACTTTGAGTAGCCCGAGCACGATAGGCAAATTGACTCCATCTACTACTGCGGAAGAGGGCATGGGAGTGTTTAAATGGGGAAACACATATAAGGATTTAAGCTTAAAATGTTAAGTTGATATTTTATGAAATGTCCATTTTTAAAGGAATATGAAAGTCAAACTTGATTTTGAATTAGACACAAATCATTAATTTTGCCCACGGACAAATCCTATGGAAACTGATGAGAACCGGTTCAGCTTTAGGCTAGAATGATGTATTATAAGTTTTGTCGACTCGAGCTCTCACATACATATATTTTCTCAACCGAACACAAGTTCATTTTTTGGGGCAATCAGAATCTTTTTTCATGAATATCAATAGGCCAAATTAATCATCTGTGCTATATTTCATCTCATTGGAATTATAAATATGACCTGTACCTATTTCGAGAATCATCAATATATGAACCAAATATATACAACCTCATGTTAATATCTGATCCGACACGAAAAATATCAATGATTTAATTTGGATTTTTCACAACCATGCAACAGAGTCCCTGTTGTCCGAGTTATGATTTTATTCCTCCTACCCTTTTTATACCCTTCACCGCACTGTGGTACAGGGTATTACGTCTTTGTGAATATGTTTGCAACAGGCAAAAGGAAACGAGATAGACACATGATTCCTTTTGAGAATATGCATAGAATCACTCTGTAAAAAATGTTCTGTCAACTGGCATAATTTTGGGTTTTGGGTGACCCATTTACCGAAAATCGGACGAAAATATATATGGGAGTTATATATAACTCAGAACCGATATCAACGAAACTTCTCACACCGAAGATTACACTAACTTCAATACGTTGTGCAAAATTTGGCCTATCTTTCGTCATTTGGTGCACTAGTTACTTAAAACCGAACGAATTAATATATGGGAGCTATATCTAAATCTAAAGAGATTTCAATAAAGTTTGACACATGATATGTTATAGTAACATCAGTACCTTCTGCAAAATGTTGTGGCGATCGGCCTAGCTTTGGGTCTTTGTTGCACAATTTACAGAAAATCGAACGAAGTTATATCTAAATCTAAACCGATTTCAACAAAAATGTTCACATGTTAGGTTATACTAACTTCAGTACATGTATTTTGCATATTATCAAAATCAGCCGTCGTTTTATTTTGCCTGTTACAAACATATGCACAAAGGCATAGTACACATCTATACGGATACTCTCTCGGAATGATACTTCTTGATCAAAAGATTGGTTGAAATTAGCTCGAGACAACTTTGAGTAGCCCGAGCACGATAGGCAAATTGACTCCATCTACTACTGCGGAAGATGGCATGGGAGTGTTTAAATGGGGAAACACATATAAGGATTTAAGCTTAAAATGTTAAGTTGATATTTTATGAAATGTCCATTTTTAAAGGAATATGAAAGTCAAACTTGATTTTGAATTAGACACAAATCATTAATTTTGCCCACGGACAAATCCTATGGAAACTGATGAGAACCGGTTCAGCTTTAGGCTAGAATGATGTATTATAAGTTTTGTCGACTCGAGCTCTCACAAACATATATTTTCTCAACCGAACACAAGTTAATTTTTTGGGGCAATCAGAATCTTTTTATACCCTACACAACTATGTTGTCAGGGTATTATAGCTTTGTGCAGCCCCAAAAGTTTGTAACGCCGCGAAATATTGGTCCTGGACCCACCTTTAAGTATACCGATCGTCATATCTCGACTAGCTGAGTCGATCTAGACATGTGTGTCCGTCCGTCCGTCCGTCCGTCTGTCCATTATAATTTGTAAACACGATACAGGCCACAGTTATGGACCAATCTTCACGAAATTTTGCATGTAGGATGGGTTCTGGCCAATGAAGACCCCTATTGTTTTTGGGAAAGATCGGTTAATATTTAGGGGATGAAATGGACCAAATACCAAATTTTTGTCGGTTTTTCTGGTCGCTCCACAGGCCGCAATAATGGCCCAAACATCGTGAAATTTTGCATGGAGAAGGGGGTCGGGCCAGAGAATAAGCATGCATGTTTTGATAAAGATCGGTCAATATTTAGCGGGTCAAATGGACTGGACCCTGACTTTTGTGTGAAAAATGACAACATGTTTATTCTATAGGTTCTATATTTACCCCTGAAGGACATAGACCCGGGAAGTTAATATTATATCCAAGAGGAGTGGTTGACCTTTAAATTAAGACCAATTATATTATTGTATGTGCTCGGATGTGAGAGTTACACCTAAATATTTACAAGTATCTCCGTATTCGTATATTATTTAGTAACCCATTATCACTCTAGAGAGCGGAACTATAGCGCTGATCGCTTTGAAATGTTCCATGAGGTTCCGGGTATGGTCAAGGACAACGCCTCTAAATTTCGGTGATGATCAGATAATAGTTTTGGAATGAAGTGCACCGAAAACTTAATTTTTTGTGTTATTTTCGAGTCGATCTATAGACCACAAATGTAAGCCGAACATCAAAACACGGTGAAGGAAATCTTGACAATAGCTGTATTGAATACTCGTAATATGTCAGTGTGAGGAAGAGGTGCTGTTTACCTCTATCGGGCAAGAGGGTGCAAATATCACGAAATATTGCCCAGGCTCGGAATAAACATCCGCAGAAAATTTGAGTTCCGTGGTAGTTGTGTAGGGTATCGTATGGTCGGCCCCGTCCGACTATACTGCTCCGCTCACTGGTTTCATGAATATCGATAGGCCAAATTAATCATCTGTGCTATATTTCATCTCATTGGAATTATAAATATGACCTGTACCTATTTCGAGAATCATCAATATATGAACCAAATATATACAACCTCATGTTAATATCTGATCCGACACGAAAAATATCAATGATTTAATTTGGATTTTTCACAACCATGCAACAGAGTCCCTGTTGTCCGAGTTATGATTTTATTCCTCCTACCCTTTTTATACCCTTCACCGCACTGTGGTACAGGGTATTATGTCTTTGTGAATATGTTTGCAACAGGCAAAAGGAAACGAGATAGACACATGATTCCTTTTGAGAATATGCATAGAATCACTCTATAAGTCGATTTATGTATATCCGTCAGTCCGTCTGTCTGTCCATGTTAAATTGTAAACAAAGTACAGTTCGCGTTTATTATCCAAAGTGATCAATTTGTCATAGATCACTTATTTGGCCTAAGGACGAACCCTATTGAAATTGGGAAAAATCGGTTTATAGTACGGATTTCGTTAAACCAGTGGGTTTCAATTGCCAATTCCTTTGCATATATGACAAATAAATCCTCATAAAATAGGTTAACGCGGTAAAAAGTTCTAATGTGTATGCTGTTTTAGATTTAGATAGAGCTCCCATATATATTTTCGTCCGATTTAAGGTAAATCGTTTACCAAAGTCCCTAAATATCTTTCGATTTGTACGAAATTTAGTACAGCCTAATGAATTAGGTCTAGAATGATGTATGCTAAGTTTCCTGAAAATCGGTTTAGATTTAGGTATAGCTCCCATATATATTTTCGTCCGATTTAAGGTAAATGGTGTATTAAAGTCCCTATATATCTTTCGATTTGCACGACATTTGGCACAGCGTAATGAATTAGATCTAGAATGATGTGTGTCAATTTTCCTGAAAATAGGTTCAGATTTGGATATGGCTCCGATATAAATTTTCGTCCGATTTAAGGTATATGGTGTCGCTATTATTTTTCGATTTGCACGAAATTTTGGAAGGGGTACTGAATTAAGGCTAGAATGGTGTGTGTTAAATTTTGTGAAAATCGATTAAAATGTAGATATAGTAGCTCCCATATATATTTTCGTCCGATTTAATATAAATGTTGTACCAAAATGTTTCGATTTGCACGAAATTTTATATTGGCTAACGTTTGCCAAATTTTGTAGTAATAAATTACGACTTAGATATATATCCCATACATTTTCAACCGATTTTAGTTGAATGGTACATCAAAGACCCAACGTTAGGCCGATTGACACAAACTTTTGCACAACATTCATTGCTAGGTTATATTATCAACCTAGCAAGTGGAAAGTTTTGTTGAAATCGGTTCAAATTTGGATAGAGCTATCATAAATATTTTCTCCTGAACTCAAAATGTGCACAAAACATACTGAAATTAGTATAACCTAACCTGTGACAAGTTTCGATAAAATTGGTTTTGATTTCGATACATATTTTATATATATTTCCGTCCGATTTTAAGTAAATGGTGCAACAAACTCCTCATGTTTATCAGATATTTATCCAAATAATCAACGGGTGTCCGATTTAAATTTGTTTTAAATTGATTTTCATAATTTTGTCCCATTGTTAGAAGCAACTCTATATCTGAGCACGTGAAAAATTTAGTATAGGTTAATGGTTCTTCAAAAATGCGACGTCTGTTAGGATACATCTGTGGAACATACCCAAAGTGGTGAAGGGTATCATATAGTCGGCCACACCGGACTTTACTACTTCCCTTACTGGTTGTTATTTCGTTATTTCAAAATAATTGAATGAACTCTTACAAGTTGATGTCAAGTATATTTTGCCAAGGACTCAGAGAAAAATGTTTAATTTTGTTTTGCATTTTTTTCACTTTCGCTTGTCGCGACATTACTCCCACGTTATATCGTTCTCCTTTTTATTGGACATTTATTTGCCAGCTAAGTGAGAAAATAAATAAAAAATGCAAATAAAATTTACATCACAATAACTGATCTTTAGACATCTCTATGTAACCGAGATTGTTACTGAATGATGCTTATGTCCTTTATGTTGATTATATTTAAATGGAATTTAAAAGTAGCCTGGAAATTAATTATTAAATACGATAAAGTTAATATATTTCAATTATATTCTTAGCCAGAAAATAGTTTTGTTAAGTAATACTTATCTTATAAAAATTGCGAATAATATTTAACATTTAAAAAAAGAGCTATAGGTTCTGAAGCTATTCTATGCATATTCTTAAAAATTCAACCAGTAAGGAATGTAGTAAAGTAGAACGGGGCCGATTATATGATACCCTTCATCACTATGTGTATATTAAACAGATGCATCCTAACAGACCTCGGACCATTATTATGACATTGGATGAACTAAAATTTGTGATCCTTATCTAAATGTGATCCGACTTAGATCAATCCATATACATGCCATTCGCTTGTTACAATGTGACAAAAGTATGTAAATCGATTTCAAAACGAGAATATGAATGTGAGCTGTATCCAAATCTGAACCGATTTCCACGAAACTTGGCAGACATGACTCCTGACCCAATTCAGAACGATGTGCCAAATCTAGTGCAAATCGAAAGATATATATGGTCTTTTGTGCACCATTTAGATAAAATCGGACGAAAATATATATGGGAGCTATACCTAAATCTGAACTGATTTTCACGAAACTCAGCAGACATTATTCTACACTCAATTCAGTACGATATGCCAAATTTCGTGCAAATCGAAAGATATATAGGGACTTGAGTGCACCATTGACCTTAAATCGGACGAAAATATATATGAGAGCTATATCTAAATCTGAACCGATTTTCAGGAAACTTAGCACACATTATTCTAGGCTTATTTCAGTAAGCTATACCAACTCACGTGCAAATCGAAATATATTTAGGGACTTTGTAGCACCATTTACCTTGAATCGGACGAAATTATATATGGGAGCAATATCTAAATCTGAACCGATATTCACGAAACTTAGCACACATTATTCTAGGCTCAATTCAATACGCCGTGCCAAATTTCGTGTAAATCGAGAGATATTTGGGGACTTTGGTACACCAATTTTTCCCATTTTCAAAAGGGTTCGTCCTTGGGTCAAATAAGTGACCTATGCCAAATTTCATCCAAATCAGATCATAAATGCGACCTGTACTTTGTTCACAAAAATACATGGACGGACAGACGGACGGACATGCGTAAATTGACTCAGAAAGTGATTCTATGCATATTCTCAAAAGGAACCATGTGTCTATCTCGTTTCCTTTTGCCTGTTACAAACATATGCACAAGGACATAATACCCTGTACCACAGTGTGGTGAAGGGTATAATAATTGCCGACTACTGATACATATTGAACTAGAATACACCTACCGCTTAATTTATTCCATAATGAATGACATAAAAAAGTTAATATAATTATACCCTACACAACTATGTTGTCAGGGTATTATAGCTTTGTGCAGCCCCAAGAGTTTGTAACGCTGCGAAATATTGGTCCTAGACCCACCTTTAAGTATCTCGACTATCTAAGTCGATCTAGACATGTTTGTCCGTCCGCTCGTCTGTACATTATAATTTGAAAACATGATACAGGCCACAGTTATGGACCAATCTTCACGAAATTTTGCATACATAGATTGGGTTCTGGCCAATGAAGGCCCCTATTGTTTTTGGGAAAGATCGGTTAATATTTAGGGGATGAAATGGACCAAATAATAATTTTTTTCAATTTTTTTCTGGTCGCTCCAGAGCCCGCAATCGTGAACATCGTGAACATCGTGAAATTTTGATGGAGAAGGGGATCGGGCCAAAGAATAAGTGTGCCTGTTTTGATAAAGATCGGCCAATATTTAGCGGGTGGGCCAATATTTAGCGGTGAAAAATTACAACATTTGTATTCTATAGCATATATATTTACCACCGAAGGACATAGACCCGAGAAGTTGATATTATATCCAAGAGACGTGGTTGACCTTTAAATTAATACCAATTATATTGTTGTATGTGCTCGGATGTGGGAGTTACACCTAAATATTTACAGGTATCTCCGTATTCGTATATTATTTAGTAAGCCATTATCACTCTAGAAAGCGAAAATATAGCGCTGAGGTTCCAGTTATGGTCAAGGACAACGCTTATAATTTTCGGTGATGATCAGATAATAATTTTGGAATGAAGTGGACCGAAAACATAATTATACCCTACACAACTATGTTGTTCAGGGTATTGCACCTCTTCATTGCAAAGAAGAGTTGCTGTGAGAGTACAGCTGTCTCGAAATATTGCCTAGACTCGGAATAAAACTTCACAGAAAGTTAGAGTTCCGTGGTAGTTGTGCAGGGTATCATATGGTCGGCTCCGTCCGACTATACTGCTCCGCTCACTGGTTTGTGTTATTTTCGAGTCGATCTATAGATCACAAATGAAAGCCGAACATCACAACACAACTCACGGTGAAGGGAATCTGGACAATAGCTGTACTGAATACTCGTAATATTCGGAAAATATGTCTGTGTGAGGAAGAGGTGCTGTTTACCTTTAATCGGACAAGAGGGTGCAAATATCACGCAATTTTGCAGAGGCTCGGAATAAACATCCGCAGAAAATTTGAGTTCCGTGATAGTTGTGTAGGGTATCGTATGGTCGGCCCCGTCCGACTATACTGCTCCGCTCACTGGTTTTTATACTACGACAGGAAATATTTTTTTGCAAGAGATATACACATATTCATATGCATTTATTTGATGGATAATTTGTCACCACAAACAATTGAAAGTTACATAAAACGTGTGGATGACCAATGCATTTATGTACATTTGAACAAACACACTGACATTTACAAATCCATGCACACAATCATATACACACATTTAACATAATATTCATTATAATAAATGAAGCTAGCAATCAATACGTGTAATTTATGGTAAAATATGTATTTATTTTATTTTTTGTGTGTTTTCACCCCTTACGTTTGAGTTGATTTTGAGGAGTATTGAAAATTTGTACTATTTACTTATCCATGAGACACGGGAGAAAAAAATGCAAAAACCTCGAAAGCAAACAATTTATTAAACATAATATTTCATCATAAACCAGCCTCATTCGTTATGGTCACTGAAGAATTATAGATTTTGAGTTTTTTATTTGATTTTATTCAGTCGGCCGTCTCATTTGAAGGACACTTTTTTATGAGTTGTGGATGTGGATGTGTATTTGTGTGTGTGCGTGTGAGTGTTTTTTGTTTCACTGCTTTGTGGGCTTTAACGAGTTTAGTTGGAAATTTATTTGCCATGTAAAACAATAAGAACAAGCAAATGGGTTGCGTTTTTTTCCTACAGATTATTTCGTTCGTTCACTCGCACTCTCACTGTTGTATGAATTGTTTAACGCGCCACATTCATTCATTTACTGAAGTTTGAATAACCATTAACCCAAAAAATGATATTTAAACAGTTCGCAATTTATTTATGAACTCACATGAATAATATTGTGAAAAAATGTTTGTAAAATTTAAATAAAGATTACGAATAAAAGTTTTTGAATTGTTTGCAAATTGTAACGCTGAAAACAAAAACTCATTTTTATTGGCGTTGCAAGCACCCACATCATTTGCCTATTTAGGTCATAAAATACGAAAAACATAGTTTTTGAATATTCTATATGAAAATGGTGATTTATTTAAGTTGATAACTAAATTAAATCAAATGTATGAATTTATTATGCAGTCAGTATTGCATTTTTATATTGCTAGAATATTTAATGTAGAAATTATTTAATCTAGCCTAATAATGACAATAACCCGCATAAATAACAACGCACATGCATCCTAGAATATAACATTACCATCCATTTTCGGTATTTTGTCTCATTTTCCAAAAGAATGGACTGTAATTTGGTATTTTATGGTTTCGAACTATATAAATATTAGATGATAAAGATGTCTTGATAGAAAGGTTAAGTTAGTTATTTGAACCAATAAAAAAATAATAAGAAAAATAGTAAAGTCGGACGGGGCCGACTATATGAAACCCTTTACCACTTTGGCTATATTCAAAAAATACATCCTTACAGACCTTGAAATTTTGAAGGACCATTGACATGAAATATGTGATCTGTGTGTATATGTGAAACGACTTAACCCAACGATCAATAACCGGGTATATATATGTATATCGACGCCTCCGATCCATAGTATGCTAAGTCGACTTAGCATGTTTTAAAGTTCTTTACGTTTTTAGATACTACGGTCCTTAATTTAAATTCTCTGAAAATTTTCCAAACCAATTTTATAAGCAAAAATGTACTTAGTATGGCACGTAAGATTTAAAAAACTTCCATACTTTGAGAGCTTCTGCTGAAAAACTTGCTTTTCAGACTTAGCATTATATTCTTCGGAGGCGTCGATATATTCTTGATCAGCGTAAAATTCTATGGCGATTTATGCAGGTCCGTCTTTCTGTTGTAATCATTCTAGCGTCTAAACGAATTGAGATAGATCTCCATAATTTTGCATAAAGTTGTCTCCTGCCTGCAGGTCCGAAGATGAGCTTTATCGGTCCACGTACCAAATGCCTCCAATAAAAATTTTTAATATCGATCCATTTTTTCGGGTAGCCCCCATATAACGGTTAACCCTAACCCATTTCGATACGTTGCGCGTAATGTTGTGCCAATCGGACACACATTAAATCTTTGGTGCACCATTTGTGAAAAATCAGACGAACATATATATGGGAGCTATATCTAAATCTGAACCGATTTAAATAAAAGTTGACACACGTTAGTCTATCGGTACTGCAAAACTTCGGCATAAATTTACGTTGCCAAAAATCGGACGAACATATATATGGGAGCTATATCAAAATTTCATGCCAATCGGCATAAATTTGACTCTTTGTCGCGCCATTTGCGAAAAATCGGACGAAAATATATATGGGAGCTATATCTAAATCTGAACGGATTTTTCTCAATTACAAATTTCAAATTCAAATTGTTTACAATTTAACATGGACAGACCGACGGACAGACGGACAGGCTTAAATAGATTCAGAAAATGATTCTATAAATATTCTCAAAAGGAAATATGGGTCTATCTCGTTTCCTTTTGCCTACTACAAACCAATCTTCATGAAATTTTGCATGCAGGATGGGTTCTGGCCAATAACGTCCCCTATTGTTTTTGGAAAAGATCGGTTAATATTTAGGGGATGGAATGAACCAAAAACTTTATTATTTTTTTATTTTCTGGTCGCTCCAGATGCCGCGATTAAGGCCCAAACATCGCGAATTTATACATGGAGAAGGGATCGCGCCAAAGTGCAATCATGCCAGTTTTGATAAAGATCGATAAATATTTAGCGGGTCAAATGGACCCTTACTTTTGTGTGAAAAATGACAAAATTTTTATTCTGTTGCATTTATCCTTGGTTGACCTTTACATCTAGTCGGTCAAGGGTGTGCAAATATATTGCCCAGGCTCAGAATATAGAACCGCAGAAAGTTAGATTTTCGTGGTAGTTGTGTAGGGTATATTTATAGGGTACATTTTATAGAATCGGAAATGATTTCGATGAGTTACAAACGAAAAAAAAAATTAATATATCCTCCATACTATGATGGAAGCGATACAAATGGATCTAGAATGGGTATTATCCTCAGCGAAAACAAAATACCACTCGAATCGAAGTATTGTTATATCTGGCATAAGTTTTACTATACGAACTAAATTTGCTACAATCAAATTTCGTTTATTTGGTCTGATTTGTAATATGTTCATCTATTTTGGCTTGACTTTTCTTCAATCATTCATAAAAGATATTAAAACAACTATTATTACACCATTGGTTTTCAAAAAATGACTTTTTTATGCATTCAAAATTTCACCCAAAAACATACACATTCACATATAGCCGAAGAAGATTGAATGTTGATAAAACATCGTCTCGACATTGCGTCATTTCGTGTCAATTAATGTCTCTTGTTTGTCATCGTTGTTACAGTCATGACTGTCAGCACCATCAGTGCGGGTAAGGGTCATTTCATTTTATGTCCATTTCTTCCATGTAATATGCCATGTCTTACTTACAGTTTCTCCCAAAATCAAATGACTGTCTTTTTTCTGCAGAGGATTCGCCAGCATTCATAAAACTATTCGTGCCTTCCATTTTCGATTCGACCATATCACTTTTGCATAAGGACATCATTAATAATGTCCTCATCCTCATCGCTTTCCGCAGCAGCATCAGTAGCAGTTGTGCGTTTTAATGTTTTCATCATCGACTCGATAGCTGTTGTAGGTCGGTCGGTTGGCCGTACCCTAAGCATCGTATCAAAGGAAAATGTTCTAAGATAATTAGCAAGTTGTACGACAATCTGCAAAAAAACACAAAAACTACCACTGCTACTGTGGCAATATCCAAAAATAACGAACAAAAAATCTGCTCTCACTAATCGATTATGGTTAGGATAATTGATGATCTGAAATTCCGTTAAAGTTTCTTCAGTTCAGTAATTTTGCGTTTGCTGAATAATCAAAAGGCAAAAATTATTTACAGCATCGTAGTTTTGAATTAATGAACTTTTCTTTAGAATTTTTGTTTATATCGCGTTGCTTGAAATTGTTAAATAAAACCTAAGAGGGTGTGCTGTCAATTGTAAATGTGTTTTGGCAATGTTGGAAAATGTCGATAGTGTATCGATATTTTAGAAAATGTGCTGACAGTTTCAAGGAAAATGGAACAAGTTGAAGAAGTTTAAAAAACGCACTCTGGTGTCTTAAAATTTAAATTTTCTATATTATTTATATATTATTTAATATATTCTAATATATTAAAGCTATATCCGAATCCTATTTCAATCAAACAGGAAACCACACATCTAAAATAGAATTTGTAGTTCTCTTCGAAATACAATTCAAATACAGCAGTAAGCATAAATGAGTGTTTAAATTTTAGTTGGTAATAGGTATCACACAAATTCAAATCTAAACTCTAAGAAACTAACAGTTAGGAAAGTTCAAAGGTCGGACGGAGCCGAATATATGTTGCCGTTCTCCACTTTGGATCCAAACAATAGATTCTAATATTGTATATCCTTTATATAGAAATAACATATAATCTTTAGAGGACCATTAGAAATGGAATCGTGCGGAACTAAATACACATACCACTCTGAAATCTATGACAAATTGCATGTCAATCGGTTCGTTTGGTGTACTATTTGTATAAGATCGAGCAAAATAATGTATGTGGAAATACGTATATATTTGGAGCTAATTGGGCAACAGTGGCATATACCATTTGGAGTGCTGCAGCACAGTGCGCTGTCCACAATTTCATCTCGTGTATATGGAACAGGCGTAGGCTCATCGGTACATAAAATCAGACGAAAATATATATGAGAGATATAACTAGATCTACACCGATTTTTGCAACTTCTTGCTTTCGGAAACAAAACTGCAAGGAAAGTAGTAAAGTCGGACTGGGCCGACTATATGATACCCTTCACCACTTTGTTATATTCTACATATATATCCTAATAAAGGTCGCCTTTCGAAGGCATATTGACATGATATTGAACGAACCTAACTATGTGATCGTTATCTATATGTGAACCGACTAACATCAATCCGTACATACATTCTGAAACATATGCTAAGTTTCATTTCGTTCGGGCAGATTTACAGTCGCTTGCGTACAACAAGACAAATTTATGTAAATCGATTTACAGCACACTTGATACAGGCTATTCGATATGCCACACTGTTCAAAATTTAATCCCAATCAGGCACCTGTTCGAAATATATATGGAAGCTATGTCTGTATCTGCACAAATTTCAACAAAACACAATAACGTCATTCTAGTCTCAATTTGATACGTTGGGCAAACATTCGTGTCAAACATCGGACAAACATGAAGTGTTTAGTGCACCATTAACTTCACAAATCTTAGCACACATCATCCTAGACTCTATATAGGGCACATATCAGTCTAGCTGAATTCAGTACGCTGTGCAAAATTTCGTGCAAATCGAAAGATATATATGGGGCACCTTCGGCACTTTTTTTTAGAGCTCTATATCTCAGTACTTATTGAACATATATAACAACTTTATGGCTTATGGCTTTATGGCTATTGTCCTCTGACTCTTAATTATCAAAAATAGTACCAAAAAGATATATAAAAATAGTATTAGTTAAAAAATTTTTCAGTTTTGTAAAAAAAGTCAAATTCGCCGAATGTGCCCCAACCCGGGGTACCTTCGGCATTTGATGGGGCACATTCGGCACCATAGTCATAGCCGGGTAATTGTTATCGCTATCAGTCTGGTTGAAATTCTGATCCTCTAAAGGCTCATTTGGTTTTAATACGCCACACAATGTTTGAATTATAGGGCTTTATTTTCTAGCGGCGGATGTTTACATCTCAAGGTCGCACACACCATCAGAAATAGAGGTTTTCTATCGCATTTTCGTCAATACAAGCACGTTTGATCTTATATATGCAATTTCGGGCCATATTAAAGGATTAGTTTTAAAGACAAACTCAAAAACATTTTAAGGAAATACTATTGCACAATCTGTATATGGCCGAATGTGCCCCACTTTAAAATGCCGAATGTACCCCGAATGTACTTTTTATAGTTTTTTTCATTTTTTTCGATCAGATTTGTAAAAACATTATATTTTTAAATATTTGTATAATGATACACATCGTAGTTAACCACTTTTTAATAATATTGTCTTAAATTTTTTAAAAGTTGTATACACGAAATACTTACGAAATGGAATTGAAATATTACAGAAACATCTATAAAAATACAAAAACCTATGTATCTAAATAAGCTTATTAGCTAGAACTTTCAAACTTTGTGTCAGTTATTTATTTCGATATTCGATACCTATGTATCGAAACTAGTGATGTACGGTGAGAGCTTCATATTGAAAACGCGATTGCCGAAGGTGCCCCGATGCCGAAGGTGCCCCAGTCTCCCCTATAGGGACATTGGTGCTCCATTTACCTTAAATCTGACGAAGATATATATGGGAGCTATATCTAAATCTGAACCGATTTTTGCGAAACCTTACACACATCAGTCTAGTCTGAATTCAGTACGCTGTGCCAAATTTTGTGCAAATCGGAAGATTTATAGGGACTTTGGTGCACCATTTACCTTAAATCGGACGAAAATATATATGGGAGCTATATCTGAATCTGAAGCGATTTTTACGAAACTTTGTACACATCAGTCTAACCTATACGCTGTGCCAAATTTCGAGCAAATCGGAAAATTTAGAGGGACTTTAGTGCACCATTTACCCTAAATCGGACGAAAATATATATGGGAGCCATATCTAAATCTGAACCGATTTTCACCAATTTCAATAGGGTTTGTCCTTGGGCCAAATAAAGGGTCTGTGCCAAATTTCATCCAATTCGAATCATAAATGCGACCTGCACTTTGTTTACAAGTTAACATAGACAGGCGGACATACGCACTGACGGAAAAACGGACGGACATGCATAAATCGACTTAGAGAGTGATTCTAGGTATATTCTAAAGAGGAATCATGTGCCTATCTCGTTTCCTTTTGCCTGTTACAAACTTATACACAAATATATAATACCCTGTACCACAGGTGAACAGTATAAATATATAATATGTGGGAGCTATGACTAAATCTGTAGGCACCTTGGTACATAAAATCAGACGAAAATATATATGAGAGATATATCTAGATCTACACCGATTTTGCAACTTCAATACACATCACTCTAATCTCACCTCTGCTTGCCTTCGGAAGAAAAAAATATATAATATGTGGGTGCTATAACTAAATCTGATCAGATTTCAACAAAACTTCGGAAATACGGACATGCATGAATCATCTCAGAAAGTGTTTCTATGCATATTTTCAAAAGGAACCATGTGTCTATCTCGTTTCCTTTTGCCTGTTACAGACATATGCACAAAGGGTATAATAAAACTAAGTCAGATCTAATGTTCTCAATTTTGCACGTTTGACCCACCCATCCTAATGATATCCTCAACCAATTTTTGTACAATTTCACTTGGAATATTATTTATTAAAATGGATTCATCAAAGGTCGTCACGATTTTGACCGTTTGTCTAGGATCTCTGTCCTGGTCAAAATTACTTCTTCTTCAGGATACGGCAAAAATGTGCCTCATCGAAATATTGGTTTTGGACAACACGTTTCTATGGACCAAATCAATTTCAGACAATTTGGAGTCGATTTACAAATGTCCATTCGTTTGTTCGTGGGGAATATTGGTCCACTCCTATGTCTCCCAAAAATCGTCAAAATTGTGTCAAAAATTATTTTTTAATGTCATGCAAACGGACTACCCAAGATCAACGAAACTTTGTAAAACCTATTATTTTTACCCAGCCTAGATCAGGTCCGAAGATGGGACCCATTGGTCTACTCTTTCTGGTACCTCAACCACAAAGGGTAATATTTTCATTTTTATTAATCCAATATCAGGCGAATGAAATGTTCGATTTGAACCAAACATTGCACAATCCATTGTAAAGATAAGACCAAGTCCGAAGACAGGACCCATTGGTCTACTCCCCCACAAAGAGTCAAAATTTTCAATATTTATTTGCCCAACACATTACCTTTACCAAGCCTAGACCAAGTCGGAAGACAAAAAAGGGTCCCCACAAAGGGTAAAATTTTTCAATATTTATTAATCCAATATCAGGCGATTGGAATGTCCGATTAGAACCCAATTTTGCACAACCTATTCTACTAACCAAACCTAAATCTAATTTGAAGATTGGATTCAACGGTCCACTCCTTCTAGTACCACCCCCATAAATGATCGAAATTTTCAATATTTATATATCCAATATCAGGCGATTAGAATTTCAGATTTGAACCAAACCTTTTACGACCTATTATCTTTACCAAGCCTAGATCAAGTTCAGATATGGCACCCATTGGTGCACTCCTTCTGTTACCTCCCCTAGAATAGGGTCAATATGTAGAAATCCAATATCAATGAATAGACCGATTTGACAAAAAAAATCTTATGGGAAGACTAAGGTAATGTTAACGCCCTATCAAAGAGGAAGCAGCAAACTGGCAGGTATTCTCACAGGACATCTCAGCTTGTAGACCAATTTAAACAAGATTGGGTGCGTGGGAAGCAACAGGTGAAGTGGTGAAGTCAGCAAAACGTGGCAACATTTCCTATGACACTGCCAAGCTCGTGCAAATATTTGAACCCGATTCTTGGGAGCACTCGGGACACACCCCACTGCTTACTTAGATTTCATAAGGTTCACCACTTCTTCTTTGTCCATATGGACCAATGCCACATACTCGTCTTTATTGCTGGTGCAATTTCATTTTCCTTCTTCTGAATACCTGTTGCCTTCAGTCACATTTTTTCCATCAAGTGCCATCAATAGGCCTTTAAGAGCGCCAATGTCAATTTTTCACAGACAAGTATATTCCTTTACACCCTTTTCCCCCTTCCCATCACACATCATCAACATAATCTTTTGGCCATTGCCTCTTATGGAGCAAATTGTACTTTCCGTTAAGTAGGAACTTGATTGAAAATCCCTGAAGACATTTTTTGGCCACTTGTGCTTTATGTCATGTTCGTTGGCAAAACTTTGACTTTCGGTTCATCCAAAGTAACTAAAGTACCTAACAAAAGAAAGAAGAAAATAAGGAAATGGATAAAATCCAGCAAACCATACAGATGCGTCTTTCGGAACATTCAAAAACTTTTAATTTTGCCATAAATGTTTTCCAAAATCCAAACGTAACGCAAAATCCCCTTTAATGATTTGAAATCATTTAAGAAAAGTATTTAAATGTAAATTGAGTTTCTTTTGCACATTTCTTCTATCATTTAAAGTTAACTAAATAACAGTAATAACCGACAAAAAAAGAAACTTTTCCTTTAGCTAACCGAAAAAAATGAAACGAAGCGAACGTAATAATAGTGGGGAAAGGAAAGCAGAGACAAGGAAGAAGAAATTCGTCCATAACAATAATAAAAATAATACGATTTTCTTTTTATCCAGGGATATATATTTTGTTGGCAACAAAACAACAGCAACAACATTGTATATAAAAAATATATTTGAGCATCCATTCCCCTAATTTCATCATCAGCAGCAGCAGCAACAAAGTCCCACAAAGACGTAGAAATTTGGTCAAATAAGTTTTCGTAACAAAACCACAAAATACACCAAAATCACGTGACCCAAACTGATAAGGTTACACAACGAGCAAGATGGACAGACGGATAGAGACGAAGCGAAAGAGACATTTCTTAGTCTTGGTTATCATGTCCGCCCCGTTGCCATTGTCATTGTCAGCACCATCAATATCTAGCGTCTATGCGGTATCACCCCTCCCTGCCATCGCATAAACCAATCCAATTGGGAACAACAATTCCTGGAGCTTATCTCACAAAGGACAAAGGTTTTTCGAATTTTTTTCTTTCCATAGTTCAGTTAAACTTGTTTACATGGACAAACGTATTGCATTTGGTCCAAAGGGGAACATTGATGTAGCTTTTTCTTGTAGTCTTGAAAATATGAAATGCCACGAAAGGCGATTAACCACAAAGGGAACGAATTTTGTTTCAATGGAATTTGGTTATATCCATTTGCTAAAAATGGTGCTGGGAATTTTTTTTAAACTAACTTATGTAATGGTAATAAAGTTTGACATATAGGATTTTAAATAAAATGTGAAACGTATATTCCACGGAATTAAAGAATTAATTATTCCTATGTCAAGCTATTAGAATAATTGTTGTATATTTCTCATAAATCCACGTACTACATCAAATCTTGGCCAATAATAAAATGCAAATATTTTATTATTTTTCAAAGGTTTCTCCAGCAAAATATAGTAGTCAATTGAGGCCAGTGTTCCCAACTATTGGTATTTTGAGAATTGAAGTCATCCTTTTCTCACGTTGTCTATACCCTTCAACACACTATGGTACAGAGTACTATGTCTTTGTGTATATGTTTGTAACATGAAAAATGAAACGAGATAGATCCATAGTTCCTTTCGATAATATGCATAGAATCACATTCTGAGTCGATTCATATATCCGTCCATCTGTCTGTTGATGTAAAATGGTACACAAAGTACAGGTCGCATTTGTAGTCTAATTTGGGTGAAATTTTGTACAGCTTATGGACTTGCTCAAGGATGAACCCTTTTGAAATTGAAATTCAGATTTAGATATAGCTCCCATATATATTTCCGTCCGATTTAATATGAATGATGCACAAAACGCCTATAACACCTTAGATTTTCACGAACTTTCGCATAGCGTACTGAATTGAAACTAGAATGATTTGTGCTTCGTAGAAATCGCTTCCGATTTATATATATGTCCAATTGTTTGTTAAAATTTGTAGATATGGCTTCCATATATTAGGTTGGGGAAGAAGGAATCCATTGTCCAATGTCGATAAAATCCGAAAAATAATCGAAGTTGAATGGCATATTAGCAGTCCTCACATCGCCCAGGAGATAAAAATCGACCATAAAACTGTTTTAAACCATTTACACAAAGCTGGATTCAAAAAGAAGCTCGATGTTTGGGTGCCACACAAATTAACAGAAAAACCAATGAGCGGAGCAGTATAGTCGGACGGGGCCGTCCATATGATACCCTACACAACTTCCACGAAAATCTAACTTTCTGTGTTTCAATATTCTGAGCTTGAGCAATATTTCGCGATATTTGAACCATCTTGACAACAAATATTACTAACATTCAGTACAGCATTCTAATTACTTGTCCAGAATCCGTTCACTGTGGTTTGTGTTGTGATGTTCGGTTTTCAATTGTGGCCTATAGATCGACTCGAAAAAATATAAAAAAATAAGTTTTCGGTCCAATTCATCCAAACATTATTATCTGATCATCACCGAAAATTATAGGTGTTGTCCTCATGAATCCGCATGGAAAATTTCCAACCGATCAGCGGTATATTCCGCCCTCTAGTGGGGTAATGAATTCCTAAATAATATCTGAATATGTAAGCACGCCGCATCCGAGTACATACGACAATATAATTGGTATCTATTTAAAGATCAACCACTCCTCTTGGATATACTATCAACTTATCGGGTCTATCACCTTCAGGAGTAAATATACACACTATAGAATACAAATTTTGTATCTTCTTTTGTATCTTGTACTTCATCAAAACAGGCATGCTTATTCTTTGGCCTGACCCCCTTCTCCATGTAAAATTTCGCGATGTTTGGACCATTATTGCGGCCTCTGGAGATTGGTCCATAACTGGGCCTGTATCGTGTTTACAAATTATAATGGACAGACGGATGGACACACATGTCTAGATCGACCCAGCTAGTCGAGATATGACGATCGATATACTTAAAGGTGGGTCTAGGATCAATATTTCGCGGCGTTTCAAACTCTTGGTGCTGCACAAAGCTAATAGGATGGATCGAATTTACATCTGCGAACCCTTGGCCAAATGGAATGCGATAGTCCCATTTCTTAAACGGAGGTGACGGGAGATCAGAAATGGATCACACACGATAACGCTGTACGACAATGATCGTGGTCAAAGAGCGGTGAAGTACCTCAAACAATGGCCAAACCAGGACTAACGGCCAGTATTGTTCTGTCATGCATTTGGTTAGACTGGAAGGGGATTATTTATTATTTCAAAAAATTATTTACATATTTTATTTGTATATATTAAAAAAAATTCTATTTCTTTATTATACCCATATACACCATAGTATGGAGGGTATATTAATTTTGTTTTTCCGCTTGTAACTCATCGAAATAATCATTTCCGACCCTATATATATATATATATATATTCTTGATCAGTGTAAAATTCTAAGACGATCTAAGCATGCCCGTCTGTCCGTCTGTTGTAATCACTCTAGCGTCTAAACGAGTTGAGATAGATCGCCAAAATTTTGCACAGAGTCGTCTTTTGTCTGCAGGCAGGTCAAGTTCGAAGATGGGATATATCGGTCCACGTTTAGGCATATCCCCCATATAAGGGTACCCCCCAATTTTCCGTATTTTGGGGTTCTTGAGCAAGTTTTTCAACCAAATTCGCTGAAATTTGGTATATTGAGTTGCTATTGGGTACCCAATGTCTCCACAAAAAATTGCACATATAGGTCCATTTTTTCTGGTAGCCCCCATATAACATTACCCTCTAATTTTCAGTATTTTGGGGGTTTTGATCGTAGTTTTCAACCGAATTGGCTGTAATTTAGTACTTTGAGTTCTTATTGGGTACCAAATCTCTCCACTAAAAATTATGAATATAGGTCCATTTTTTCTGGTAGCCCCCACATAAGGGTACCCCCCAAATATCGGTATTTTGGGGTTCTTGACCGCGTTTTTCAACCGAATTCGCTGAAATATGGTACATTTGGTTCTTATTGGGTGCCAAATATCTCCCCTAAAAATTATAAATATTGGTCCAATTTTTCTGGTAGCCCCCATATAAGGGTACCCCCAATTTTCGCTATTTTGAGGTTCTTGAGCACGTTTTTCAACCGAATTCGCTGAAATTTTGTATTTTGTAGTCGTATATGGTAACTAATGTCCCTACAAAAATTTATTAATATGCACCCCCTTTTTGGGGTAGTCCCCATATAACCCCCTTTTTATACCCTCCACCATAGTATAGAGGGTATATTAATTTTGTCATTCCGTTTGTAACACATCGAAATATTCATTTCCGACCCTATAAAGTATATATATTCTTGATCAGGGTAAAATTCTAAGACGATCTAGCCATGTCCGTCCGTCCGTCCGTCTGTTGTAATCACGATATCTTCTGAAGGAATTGAGATAGGGTGCTGAAATTTTGCATAAAGTTGTCTTTTGTCTGCAGGCAGGTCACGTTCGAAGATGGGATATATCGGTCCACGTTTAGGCATAGCTCCCATATAAAGGTACCCCCCAATTTTCGGTATTTTGAGGTTCCTGAGCGTGTTTTTCAACCGAATTCGCTGAAATTTAATACTTTCAGCTCCTATTGGGAAGCAAATCTCCCTACTAAAAATTATAAATATAGGTCAATTTTTTCTCGTACCCCCCATATAACGGTACCCCACCATTTTCGGTATTTTAGGGTTCTTGAGCGCCGGACTCAACCGAATTCGCTGAAATTTGGTACATGGGTTTCTTATTGGGTACCAAATTTCCCCACTAAATATTATATATATATATATATATATTTCAACCGAATTCGCTGAAATTTAATACTTTCAGCTCCTATTGGGAAGCAAATCTCCCTACTAAAAATTATAAATATAGGCCAATTTTTTCTGGTACCCCCCATATAACGGTTCCCCCCAATTTTCGGTATTTTAAGGTTCTTGAGCGACGGATTCAACCAAATTCGCTGAAATTTGGTACATGGGTTTCTTATTGGGTACCAAATTTCCCCACTAAATATTATAAATATAGGTCCACTTTTTCT
The DNA here is from genome assembly GCF_032173495.1 of Musca vetustissima. Classification (NCBI taxonomy): domain Eukaryota; kingdom Metazoa; phylum Arthropoda; class Insecta; order Diptera; family Muscidae; genus Musca; species Musca vetustissima. The sequence goes on from NW_026884665.1 coordinate 23,910, forward strand.
GGTAGCCCCCATATAAGGGTACCTCCCAATTTCCAGTGTTTGGGGGGTTTTGACCGGATTTTTTCACCGAATTGGCTGTAATTCAGTATCGTGAGTCCTTAATAGCTACCAAATCTCCCCACAAAAAAATTATGAATATAGGTCCATTTTTTCGGATAGCCCACATATAAGGGTACCCCCAATTTTCGGTATTTTGGGGTTCTTGAGCGCGTTTTTTAACAAAATTTGCTGCAATTTGGTATTTTGTAATTGTATATAGTAACAAATCTCCCTACCAAAAATTATTAATATTCGCCCCCTTTTTGGGGTAGTCTCCATATAACCCCCTTTTTATACCCTCCACCATAGTATGGAGGGTATATTAGTTTTGTTTTTCCGTTTGTAACGCATCGAAATAATCATTTCCGACCCTATAAAGTATATATATTCTTGATCAGCGTAAAATTCTATGACGATTTAGCAATGTCCGTCTGTCCGTCTGTCTGCTGTAATCACTCTAGCGTCTAAACGAATTGAGATAGAGCCTCAAAATTTAGCATAGAGTCGTCTTTTGTCTGCAGGCAGGTCAAGTTCGAAGATGGGCTATATCGGTCCACGTTTAGGCATAGCTATAAGGGTACCCCCCCAAATTTCGGTATTTTGGGGTTCTTGAGCGTGTTTTTCAACCGAATTCGCTGAAATTTGGTACTTTGAGCTCTTATTGGGTAGCAAATCTCCCCACTAAAAATTATAAATATAGGTCCATTTTTTCGGACAGCCCCCATATAAGGGTACCACCAATTTTCGGTATTTTGAGGTTCTTGAGCGCGTTTTTCAACCAAATTCGCTGAAATTTGGTACTTTGAGTTCTTATTGGGTACCAAGTCTCCCTACTAAAAATTTTAAATATAGGTCAATTTTTTCTGGTACCCCCCATATAACGGTACCCCTCAATTTTCGGTATTTTGGGGTTCGCTGAAATTTGCTACATTGGGTTCTTATTGGGTACTAAATGTCTCCACAAAAAATTATAAATATAGGTCAATTTTTTCTGGTACCCCCCATATAACGGTACCCCTCAATTTTCGGTATTTTGGGGTTCGCTGAAATTTGCTACATTGGGTTCTTATTGGGTACTAAATGTCTCCACAAAAAATTATAAATTTCAATATTTTGGGGATTTTGATCGTATTTTTCCGCCGAATTAACTGTAATTTAGTATTTTGAGTTCTTAATAGGTCCCAAATCTCTCCACAAAAAATTATGAATATAGGTCCATTTTTTCCGATAGCCCCCATATAAGGGTACCCCCAATTTTTTTGAGGTAGTCCTCATATAACCCCCTTTTTTATATTACAATGGTTATCTGATTTGTTCCGCGTTTTGAGTTTGGTTCTAAGTCTCTGATGTAATCATTTCACCTGTGGAGGATATCGAGATAAACAAGGAGAACGTAAGGTTCGATAATGAACTATAAACCGCATTTAGACCTAGCCCCTGTATGGAGGTTCCAGAAGAAGTGGACCGATATTCCCCATTTTCGAATTTGAATTAAGATAGGAAGAAATAATACGATGGACAAAGTTTGGATGAAATATAAATTTTTTGAAACGGATTTGGTCCAAAGAAACATGGGATGTAGAATCAATATTTCGATTAGCCACATTTTCGCCGTGTTAATAGCGATAAATCCGAGGGTATAATTATCCATTAAAAATTTCTGAATTTTTTATTTTTGTTTACATAATCCCTTTTTAGAAATGTCGGAATAGGTCCACTACAAAGACTAGTTAGCCATCTGTTGTAAGCATTCCGCCTTCTAAAGATATTGTGATAAAAAAACTCAAGCATGATGATAATGAAGTATATAGGCAGACATTTAGGCATCTCCTCAATAAAGTGATACCTCCTGAAGGAAAGAATTGAGATAAACAATTAAAATATTTGGTTCAAAATTGGCATATACCGGTCATTAATTAGGCATAGCCCTCATATAATGATATCCCCAAATATTCACTATTTCCTACACTATGTAATCAATATTGGTCCCCCAATATCAGTATCAGCCCACTTTTTGGATCTTACAGATTTTAGGAAAAATCCCCATTTAAATTTCTGAAATTTGTATTTGGTGTACATAATGGTTTACATAAATCGGTTTGTAGAATTATCGATATATCCCCACTTTTTGGTATGTTCCCTATATTTTCATTGCATGTATCTGTCAGTATAACTATGGTGGAGGGTATCCAAAGTTCGGCCCGGCCGAACTTAACGCTTTTTTACTTGTTTATATTAAAATAGTTATCTGATTTGTTCTCCTGCGGAGGATAGCGAAATACGATATTATAACGTAAGGTTCGATAATGAACTATAGCCGCATTTAGACCTAGCCCCTGTGTGGAGTTTCCAGAAGGATCCGATATTCCCCATCTTTGAATTTGAACTAAGTTTGGAAGAAATAATAAGATGGGCAAAGTTTGGATGAAATTTAAATTTTCTGAAATGGATTTGGTCCAAAGAAACTTTGGGTCTAGAACCAATATTTCGATGAGGCACATTTTCACCGTGTTAAATTGTATACACCCTTATTAGCCATAAGGCAGAGGGTATAATTATCCATTAAAAATTTCTGAAATTTGTATTATGGTTTGCATAATCCCTTTTTAGAAATGTCGGTATAGGTCCACCTTTTGGTAAGTTCCCTATATTTTCATTTCTAGTACATGTCAGTATATCTATGGTGGAGTGTATCCAAAGTTCGGCCTGGCCGAGCTTAACGCTTTTTCACTTGTTTATATTAAAATAGTTATGCAATTTGGACATGTGTAATCTTATCACCTGCGGAGGATATCGAGATAAAAAATAGAACGTAAGGTTCGATAATGAACTATATATGAACTATAACCCGTATTTAGACCTAACTCTTGTGTGGGAGGTACCAGAAGGAGTAGACCGATATTCCCCATTTTCGATCTTGAAATAAGTTTGGAAGAAATAATAAGATGACCAAAGTTTGGATGAAATCAAAATTTTCTGGAACAAATTTGGTCCAAAGAAACTTTTGGTCTAGAACCATTTTAACCGTGTTTTATTGTGGTTTACATAACCGGTTTGTGGAAATGTCTTTATAGGTCCACTTTTTGGTATTTTCCCTATATTTTCATTTCAAGTGCCTGTCAGTATATCTATGGTGGAGGGTATCCAAAGTTCGGCCCGGCCGAACTTAACGCTTTTTCACTTGTTCATATTTAGCTTATGTTAGAAAGTTGGGTAGTTTACGCCAGGTCTGTAAAAGGTCTGTTGTGCGTATTCAGACGGTTTTCAATTCCATTTTCATGATTTAGTTCCATTTTTAAGCCCCAAATATTAAATGCCAGTCAATTCGGTGGAAAAATATTCATTATCGCCCCCTAATCTACGAAAGTACCGCTAAATGGGCGCTATCGTAAAAAAATTATGCTTTATATGTGAACCAATACAGCCCATTTTCAATAACAAACATACTGTGTCCGACAGTTCTGAAATTTTGCAAAGTACGCTATGCTGCAGCATAATGAAGCAAGTGTCAACTTTCATTTACTTTTGATCAAATTTATGTATAGATTACCGAATGACATATGTTTGGACTTCAAATAGACATGGTTTTAGACATCATTGCTAATAATGGGAAAAAATCTGCGAATTTTGTGAAAATTTTGAAATTTAAATAATTCTTTAAATAAAGGAAAAAAATATATCACCCATTATTATTGAACTTTTGATTTTTTAAAAAATTCGGAAATACCCATATTTATATGTTTAGACACAGCTTAATATAATTAAATTCCTATTATTTAATATATTTATCCCCTGTCCATTTACTGAGCAATCAATATGTAAACTACTTCCAACCGTCTAAAGGAAATCTTAATTGTATTGGGCGCCATAAAAATATCATTGCAACCACACAACAAACGAAAGAACGAAGGACCAAACAAGCAAACAAACGGACAAACACTTGTGCAATTGTTATTATGATAGCCCATAAACGATTTCAGATGATTCCTTTTTCGCTATTGTTAAACTTTTTCAAAGATTTTAGCATATTTTATTAGAAGACTTTTTGCCACTATTATTGCACAGTGTGGTTGTTTGGTGACATAACTTTTTCCTTTAGCCAAAGCCCAAGCCCAAACACTCCGTAGTTTAGCGGTAGTTTAAATTTGTGTGTGTGTGGGTTTCTTATATCTGGTACATATTTTGTATTTTCTTGTTTCGTTTCCATTTCGAAAACATTTCATGGGAATATAAAAGTTTTTCTCACTTAGTCCTGTGTTGGTAGTGAGTTTATGTGTGTAGGTTTTCCAAACGAAGAAGACAACTTTTTTCATTCATTTCACATCTATTGGTCTTGTATTTTATTATTGTCAGCGCATAGAAGTCGACGAATGAAGATCTCATGGATTGAACAGTATAGAAAAGTTTTAAAATTCACAACTTTAGCTTATTGTTCTCGGCTTTGCTTTTGTGTGCAGTGCAATCGGTGTATAGGATAAATAAAATTGTAAAGCGTAGGATAGAAACGATAATACACAAAAGTTAACTAAGTTAAATTTATATGAAAATGTGACATCGAAAATATCAACGCAATAAGCTTGTTTTTATTAAAAACCTATATATAGATATTATAAAAATTGTTTAATTTTCTAGTTTAGGCTCTATACCCCGACTGAGACATGATTTATGAAATCAAAGCATGTAGTTAACCACGCATTTTTTCTTAGGGCGCCGAATTATATATATCGTATAAAGGCTGTACGGCGGATGACCCATAATTCATTCTATGTTAAACCAGTAAGGAAAATAGTAAAGTCCAGCTGGGCCGACTCTATGATACCCTTCATCACTTTGGTTATATTATATACATGTATCCTAACAATACTTCTTCAATGTGATCTTTATTTATAAGTGAACCGGCTAACCACACACACGCCTTCTGAAACCTATCTGAACCGATTTTAACGAATCTTAAAATACATCATTCTAGACTTGAGACAGTTTGATATGCCAAACTTTGTGCAAATCGAATAATATATAAATATACTTTGGTACACCATTTACATTAAATCGGACCAATATATATATATATAAGTCTGAACCGATTTCCACGAAACTTAGCACACCTTCTTCGTGGCATAATTGAGTACGCTAGTTTTGTGCAAATCGAGAAAATGTAGAAGTTTTGGTACATCATTTACATTAATTCGGACTAAAATATATATGGGAGCTATATCTAAATCTAAACCGAGTTTTCCCAATAGGGTTCGTTCTTGTTCCAAACATAATATTTGGATTATAAATGCGACCTGTACTTTGTTTACAATTTAACATGGACAGGCAAACTGATGGACATGCATAAATCAAATCAGATTGAATTCTATGCATATTCTAAACAGGAACCATTTGCCTATCTTGTTTCATTTTGCCTGTTATAAACATATGTACAAAGATGTACTACCACAGGATAGTATGTATTAATACCCTTCACCACACTGTGATACAGGGTATTATGTCTTGGTGTATATGTTTGTAACATACAAAAGGTAACGAGATAGACCCATAGTTCATTTTGAGAATATGAATAGAATCACTTTCTGAGTCGATTTATGCATGTCCGTCCGTCTGTCCGTCTGTTGGTGTTAAATTGTAAACAAAGTACAGGTCGTATTTATAATCCGATTTGAATGAAATTTGGCACAGCTCATTTGTTTGACCCAAGGACGAACCCTATTGAAATTGGGAAAAATCGGTTCAGATTTAGATATAGCTCCCATATATATTTTGGTCCGATTTCACGTAAATGGTGGTACTTCGATTTGCACGAAATTTGGTACAACGTACTGAATTGAGCCTAGAATGATATCTGCCAAGTTACGTGAAAATCGGTCCAGATTTAGATATAGCTCCCATATATAGTTTCGTCCGATTTCATGTAAATGGTGCACCAACGTCCCTACATATCTTTCGATTTTAACGAAATTTGGCATAACGTACTAAATTGAGTCTAGAGTAATGTCTGCCAAGTTCCGCGAAAATCGGTTCAGATTTCATGTAAATGGTGCATCAAAGTCCCTATATATCTTTCGATTTGCACAAAATTTGGCATAACGTACTAAATTGAGCCTAGAGTAATGTCTGCCAAGTTTCGGGAAAATCGGTCCAGATTTAGATATTGCTCCCATATATAGATTCGTCCGATTTCATGTAAATTGTGCACCAAAGTCCCTATATATCTTTCGATTTGCACGAATTTTGGCATGACGTACTGAATTGAATATTTTATTCCGATTTCCGTATAATTATACCCTACACAACTATGTTGTCAGGGTATTATAGCTTTGTGCAGCCCCAAATGTTTGTAACGCCGCGAAATATTGGTCCTAGACCCACCTTTAAGTATACCGATCGTCATATCTCGACTAGCTGAGTCGATCTAGACATGTGTGTCCGTCCGTCCGTCCGTCCGTCCGTCTGTCCATTATAATTTGTAAACACGATACAGGCCACAGTTATGGACCAATCTTCACGAAATTTTGCATGTAGGATGGGTTCTGGCCAATGAAGACCCCTATTGTTTTTGGAAAAGATCGGATAATATTTAGGGGATGAAATGGACCAAATACTAAATTTTTGTCGGTTTTTCTGGTCGCTCCAGAGGCCGCAATTATGGCCCAAACACCGCGAATTTTTGCATGGAGAAGGGGATCGGGTCAGAGAATAAGCGTGCATGTTTTGATAAAAATCGGTCAATATTTAGCGGGTCAAATGGACCCTGACTTTTGTGTGAAAAATGACAAAATTTGTATTCTATGGCATATATATTTACTCCTGGAGGATGTAGACCCTAGGAGTTGATAACATATCCAAGAGGAATGGTTGACCTTTAAATTGATACCAAATATAGTGATGTATCTACTCAGATGTGGGAGTTACAGTCAAATATTTACATGTGCTTACGTATTCAGATATTATTTAGTAACCCATTACCACATTAAAGGGAGAAATATCGCGCTGATGGCTTTGAAATTTTTCATGAAGTTACAGTTATGGTCAAGAACAACGCCTACAATTTTCGGTGATGATCAGATTAAAATTTTGGGATGAAATGGACCGAAAACATAATTGTTTGTGTGTTTTCGAGTAAAGTATAATCCGAAAATCACAACACACCCACCGTGAAGGTAATCTGGACAAGTAATTAGAAGGACTGTACAAGAGGGGGCAAATATCAGGAAATATTACTCAGACTCGGAATAAACATCCTCAGAAAGTTAGAGTTCGTGGTAGTTGTGTAGGGTATCGTATGGTCGGCCCCGTCCGACTATACTGCTCCGCTCACTGGTTTAAATTATTTTTGTGTAAAATAACAATATTTACATCTTATTGAGTATTTTTACTGAGTGATTTTGTGTAGAAGTCGTTGAGGAGGTATTAAACTCTGATCGGTCAAGAGTGAGCAATTATCGCGAAATATTGCCCTGTCTCGGAATAAAGATCCACAGAAATTGAGATTTCAGTGGTAGTTTTGTAGTTTATCATATGACCGGCACCGTCCGACTACACTGTTCCGCTTATTGTTTTTAAAAAGATGTCTGGATTTTCCAAATGCTGTAATTGTTGTTTGTTATTCCCCGAATAACACCGTTGCAGAAAATTTCCCAAATATGGGCCTCGGTACTGCGAAATATGGGCCCAACAAAATTGATGTAATTTAGAAGATCTGTCTTTTAGAGCAACGTTTTCATAGAAGATATATGTATACCCTACACAACTATGTTGTCAGGGTATTATTGCTTTCTGCAGCCCCAAAAGTTTGTAACGCCGCGGAATATTGGTCCTAGATCCACCTTTAAGTATACCGATCGTCATATCTCGATTAGCTGAGTCGATCTAGACTTGTGTGTCCGTCCATCTGTCCGTCTGTCCATTATAATACAGGCCACAGTTATGGACCACTCTTCACGAAATTTTGCATGTAGGATGGGTTCGGCCCAATGAAGACCCCTATTGTCTTTTGTAAAGATCGGATAATACTAAGGGGATGAAATGGACCAAAAACATTATTTTTGTCGGTTTTTCTGCTCGCTCCAGAGGCCGCAATTTTGGCCCAAACATCGCGAATTTTTACATGGAGAAGGGGATTAGGCCAGAGAATAAGCATGTGTTTAGATAAAGATCGGTTAATATTTAGAGAGTCAAAGTGACTCTGGCTTTTGTGTGAAAAATAACAAAATTTGTATTCTATAGCGTATATATTTACTCCTTAAGGACATAGAGTCGAGAAGCTTATAGTATATCCAAGATGAGTGGCTGGCCTTTATTTTGATACCAATTATATTGTCGAATGTACTCGGATGTGGAGTTACACTTAAATATTTACAGGTGCTTACGTATGCAGATATTATTTAACAACACTGTGCGACACGAAAATTTTTCAGGGGTTCTAATGTACCAATTCTGTTTAGTTGGATTCCGTGGACCACGAAAATACCTTGGGTTTTTCTGGGTCACTTCGAAAATTAATTTTATAAAATATAATTTTATATTATTCTTTTTTTCTTTTGAAGAGTACAATTTTTCCTTTCAAACAAGATATATATTCGGTAAATCGGTTGATGATTGGCTGAGTTACAGCGTTGAAATGTGAAAAAATACGCATAAAATGACAAAATGTATTTTTCTTCGGACTGTACGATGAAATTATGATATGAAGCCATATAAGTTTTATTATATTACGGGGAAGAATTAAATTAACTTTTGAAAATGATAAAAATCAAATAAATCGGTTAAAAAATGGAGGACTTATACACATTTTTGTATTGATTCTATGCATATTCTCTAAAGGAACTATGGGTCTATCTCGTTTCCTTTTGCCTGTTGCAAACATAACGGTTTGTAACAGGAAACGAGATAGACCAATAGTTCCTTTAGAGAACTTGATTCAATCTATAGGCTACAATTATAAGCCGAGCATCACAACACAACCCACGGTGAAGGGAATATGGACAAGTAATTACAAGGACTGTTAGTATTTTTCGGAAAATAAGTCAGTGTAAAGAAGAGGTGCAGTTGACTTCTAATCGGGCAAGAGGGTGCAACTGTTACGAAATATTACCCAGGCTCGGAATAAAAATCCGCAGAAAGATAGAGTTCTGTGGTAGTTGTGTAGGGTATCGCATGGTCGGCCACGTCCGACTATACTGCTCAGCTCACTGGTTTCGGTATGTAGAAGAGTTTTCCGAACGGATTGGGTATAGTTTGACATTTCGTCTTTGAAGAAAATGTATTAAAACTCATAGACAGTATGTGTCCTTGAAAATATGTTTGTTAAACGCCGATAGCTTCAAATTTATTTATTCGATTCACGTAATCCGGGAGTTTGGTCCACCATTTAACAATATCGGACGATATATGGGAGCTATATCTAATCTTAACCGATTTTCTCCAATTTCAATATGATTCGTCCTTGATTGAAACAAGTGACCTGTACCAAATTTCATCCAAATCGGATCTTAAATTCGACCTGTGCTTTTGCTCAAAAAAATACATGGACGGACAGACGGACAGACGGACGGACTGACGGACATACATAAATCGACTCACAATCTTATTTTATATATATTCTCAAAAGAGTGGGTCTATCTCCATTTTCTGTTAAAAACATACGCATAAGGGCATTATACTCTTTACTACGAGTGCTGAATTATATAAAAATCCACGCCTACCAAATTGTGTCTAGAAGATTAGGTTTGAAGTTTTAATAAAATCGATTTTTATCTTGCTTTAGTTACACTCTTATTTTTACTTATTATACACTTTTATTATTAGCGACATAGCTTCCTTTTGCCATTCCTTTAAACACCAAACTAGCATGTCTTATTGAACTCCTCTGTACTTCGAATCACTATTTGAGCCGACATTATCTATATATTAATTATCCAAATAATAACCTAGTGGAAAATTTATTCCGCTTCATATTTAAATATAGCTTCCGTGTCTATTTCGTACGATTTCAAATATTTGCCGAAATAAACGACAAGCTTTTGAGTCACTTAAAAAGCAACAACTCTTCTTTCCATTGGTTATAAACCTGTCTCGAAAATTTCTCATATATATAAGAAAGCTTTAAAAGAATTTACAAAAATAAATACAACCGACTTCATTTACCAGCCACCACCATCATCATAATATTTGATGCAAACAAGATGATGAAAAAACTATTTTAATTTCAGTTACAATTTTAATTGCAAAACTTATGCATTCTTCCATGCGTAGCACCAATCGTTTAAACCTTAAAACATCACGATGTACTTCTTCCCACGTCTCAATTACAGCAGGAATACATCAATCTCCACCTGCTGGTAGAACATTAATGCAGAACATCAGGGTTTTCATCAGAAATGTATAACATGAATGTGTTGTTGCAACAACACACCCACCCACCAACTCAGTCATACATACACACAGACACACTCACTTATCAATCCCTTGCAATAGGTATGTTGCTGTTGTAGTTGCCTGACTTGCAGGCATACATTTCAATTTCTTATTAACGTGTCAGTGCATTTTTGCTTGTTCAACCATCACTCCCTCCCCATTGAAACAAGAGAAACACTAGCACAAGCAACGAACAACAAAATGTTTTTTAAATTGTTTACTAGAGCAAGTGATACTTGAGAATTTGCATTGTGTTCGGTGTACGTAGAATATTCTACTTTTCGAGGGAATAAAGAATAAGAAAAAATCCCAAATCATAATTTGGATTAATTATTCATGGAGGGTATTCGATTAAATTTCATTAGAAAACAGTAAGGAAAGTTCGACGGGGCCGACAATATGATATGATACCTTTCACAAATGTGATCTACATAGTTTGTTGAACCAACAAAAAACCACACACATGCCATTCTGAAATCTATAAATAAACAATTGCATGCCAATCGGGCAGACTCCGGCAAAATTTTGTATGAGATATATCTGCAAATCTGAACCAATTTCTTTCAAATATCAAACCGGACTTAAGTAAGTATGCTATGAACAAATTTTGACTCAATCGGACAAATATTACAAATTTGGTGCACCTTTTACCTAAAATCGGGCGAAAAGATATATGGGTGCTTTATCTAAATCTGGACCGATTTCAAGAAGAACTTCATAGATGTCAAACTCGATTGAATTCAGTACACTGTGCAAAATTTTGTCTAAATCGGAGTTTGGTGCACTACCTACATATAATCGAAAGAAACTATATATATGGGAGCTACATATAAAACTGCACCGATTTCAACAAAACTTCACAGATGTCAAACAGGACTAAATTCCGTATGTTGCGTAAAATTTTTTCTCATTTGGGCAAATATTTTCAGTTTGGTGCACCATTTACCAAAAAACGGACGAAACTATATATGTGAGCTATATCTAAACCTGAACCGGTTCCATCAAAACTTCGCATACATAAATTTGGACCTAATTCAGTAGGCTGTGCAAAATTTTGTGCCCATCGGCCTAAACATTTGACTTGTTGGTCCTCCATTTACATAAAATCGGTTCTATTTTATATATTCTATTTACATAAAATCGAACGAAGCTAAATCAAAATCTGAACCGATTTTTTCAATTAGGTTCTTCCTTGGGTCAATTAAGTGAGGTGTGCTAAATTTCATTCAAATCGGATCATAAATGCAACATTTACTTTGTTCACAATATCGTAAATGAAGGGTAATTAGAAAGTATAAGGAATTCAACTGCCCTATATCCTTGTGAAACTTATATTTTGACAATGGGATATTAAGGTAGACCTTATACACTACGAGGTCACAGAAGGAAGAACTTGTAAGATGTTAAATTAAAAGATTTCCATCGTCAATTGTTCTCACATCTGCAAGATATAACATAGTCAGGAAATTTAAATGTTGTCGAGATAAATGCCATTCTACTCCCGACTTAAAAAAACAGTGAGCGGAGCAGTATAGTCGGACGGGACCGCCCATATGATACCCTACACAACTTCCACGAAAATCTAACTTTTTAGGTTTCTATATTTAGAGCTTTGCCAATATTTCGCGATCTAATTCTAATATTCAATAGACGGGGACTGTAATTGTCCAGATTCTCTCTACCGTGGGTTAATTGTGACGTTGGGCTTTTAATTGTAGCATATGGGTCGAATTGAATAAAACATAAAAAATAAGTTTTCGGTCCACTTCATCCCAAAACTATTATCTGATCATCACCGAAAATTATAGGCGTTGTCCTGCACCATAACTGGATTCTAATTGAAAATTTCAAAGCGATCAGCGCTATATTTCCGCCCTCTAGTGTGATAATGGGTTACTAAATAATATCTGAAAACGTCAGCACCTGTAAATATTTACGTGTAACTCCCACATCTGAGTACATACGACCACATAATTGGTATCAATTTAAAGGTCAACCACTCCTCTTCAACATAGGTCAACTTCTAGGTCCTTCAGGAGCAAATATATACGCCATAGAAATTTTGTAATTTTTCACACAAAAGTCGGGGTACATTTGACCCGATACAAACTCTTGGGGCTGCACAAAGCAATAATATCCTGACAACATAGTTGTGTAGGGTATACAAATAAACTTTCGTCCTATTTTACGACTTTCTTTTATTATAGATTACAGAACATAAAAGACTTTATCTGAGAAATGTTCCATAAAAATACGTGTTCTAAGGTTCCCGGCAACTCATTGGAATAAAAATGTTCACTACAGTTTACTTTGATATGACCCGAGCAAGTGTACTTATTTCAAATTACCATTTCCTGGTGGAAGGTATAAAAATATCGGCCTGATAAAAACATGACTATTTGTGGGTGATGATACCATAAGATGTTTGGCAACACATATGCAGCCAATCGATCAAATCGGGTCGTTGCGAAGTGGATCAAAGTGTCTCACCTTTTATAGTGAAATAAATTTCTAGTGAATCAAATTTACATTATGTTTATATGACAACATTTTTAGAATTTAGAAATCGTTATGTTGGAGCTATACCAAAAATCCGACCAGTATTTATAATTTTTATTAAAAAATATTTGGTTTCCTCTAAGTAATCAAAATTTGGTAGAGGTAAATAATACAAATTCGATTGAAAAATGTGTCAAAAATACCAAAAACATCGAACTACTTTCGGTATTTTCTGGACCGATATCAACTGGTGAACCAATATTAAGAGAGAATTGTTACCCAGGATTTTCATTTAGCTAAACGTACGAATACTAATTTGCAGTTTTTGTAGAGTGTGATTTAACGCATAACGTTTAAAGACTCAACCTTGATCATTTCACCTGAATAACTTGCCAAATTTCCTCCGCATTGAAAATAAAAAATGCCACCGTTTAATACATCTCTACCCCATTGTAAATATTTGACATGCCCTTAAAACTAAAATTATACAAGCGCGAACTATTCCTTTGTCTAAATGTAAACTCTGCAATTACAGCAATATAAACTAAAAGTCGCTGCACACATACACAGCGGCATATATGTGTACGTGTGTGTATGTTGGTCTCTTTATGTGATTTACAATTGTTTTACCTTAAATGCCAAAAAATGCAAACATTTTGTCGTCCTCTGACAATATCCGGAAAGTATTCATGAAAATTATCCAACAAATGATAAACTTTTCCAAATGAATGTTTGCTATTGGCGTTTACATACTTGTATGCTTGCATATGATATGGTACATAACACATACAAATGTATGATTATGTGTATGTATGTGCATAGAGCATATTTTTGTGCCTGTCTAATTTGTGAATATGAAAATAGCAGACTGACTGACAGGCGGAGTGCTACTGCACACCGTTGCTACAGTTAGTTTGCAGAAGAGTTTTCTAATGCCGGTCGCCGTTTAATGAATTCAACTACAAGCAAATACCCATATACACATACATGTGTATGAACATTTTTATGTTTGTGTTACGCTAACTTAAATACAAAGTTATTTTACAAATTCACACATACACAAATATGAATGAAGCCATATATGTAGATAAATCATATTATTAAATACAACGAAACATTTATGTATCTCAGTCATCTTAGGTTGAACTAAATTCTATATAGGTGTGTAGGGTTCATGCGTATCGCAACAAATTGTGACATATGAGGTATTTCAATACAATCTATAAATGCAAAGAATTAAGGAAAGGGCCACAGTTGAAAGGTGGCGACTATATGCTGAACCATTATGGTATGAATGTTAATCGGGCAGACTTATGACTTGAGTATGTAGTTTGTGGAATCGGTCAAGATTATATATTAGATCTGGACGAAAGAATGTATGTAAGCTATATATAAACATGACATGATGTTAAGGGCGGTGTGAAAATAATTCAACTCCATCTAACAAAGGCAGTGTATGGCTCCTGGCTCAATTTGGTAGGCTGTTTAAAATTTTGTAACAATCTGACAAATTTTGAAGTTTTGTGCACCGTTTCAGAATATTGAACGTAACTATATATTGGAGATATATCCAAATCTGAGCCCAGACAAGGCAAAAATACGATTAAAATCCTCAAAATATCGAATATTGTCAGAATTGTTATATATATGCAGTCATTTAGGTGGAACATGAGGATTAAACCTTCATTATACCGAACGAGCTTTATATGGGGGATATGTCAAAAAATTGACTTGTATAGTCTTCTGCAAAACGTTTTTATACCCTTCACTACACGGCGGTACGGGGTATTTTGTCTTTGTGCATATGTTTGTAACAGGCAAAGTTCTCTTTGAGAATATGCATAGAATCACTTTCTGAGTCGATTTACGCATTTCCGTCTGTCCGTCCGTCCATGTATTTTTGTGAACAAAGTACAGGTCGCATTTATGATCCAATTTGGATGAAATTTGGCACAGTTCACTTATTTGGCCCAAGGACGAACCCTATTGAAATTGGGAAAAATCGGTTCAGATTTAGATATAGGTGCCATATATATTTTCCTCCGATTTAAGGTAAATGGTGCACCAAATTCCCTATATATCGTTCGATTTGCACGAAATTTTGCACAGCGTAATGAATTAAGCCTAGAATGATGTCTGCCAAGTTTCGTGAAAATCGGTCCAGATTTAGATATAGCTCCCATATATAGTTTCCTCCGATTAAATGTAAATGGTGCACCAAAGTCCCTATATATCTTTCGATTTGCACGAAATTTGGCACAACGTACTGAATTGAGCTTAGAGTTATGTCTGCCAAGTTTCGGGTAAATCGGTCCAGATTTAAATATAGCTCCCATATATATTTTCGTCCGATCGTCCGTCGTCCCTATATATCATTCGATTTGCACGAAACTTGGCATAACGTACTGAATTGAGCCTAGAGTGATGTCTGCCAAGTTTCGGGCAAATCGGTCCAGATTTAGATATAGCTCCCATATATAGTTTCCTCCGATTAAATGTAAATGGTGCACCAAAGTCCCTATATGTCTTTCGATTTGCACAAAATGTGGCATAACGTACTGAAATGAGCTTAGATTGATGTCTGCCAAGTTTCGTGAAAATCGGTCCCGAATTAGATATAGCTCCCATATATAGTTTCGTCCGATTTTATGTAAATGGTGCACCAAAGTCCCTATATATCTTTCGATTTGCACGAAATTTGGTATAGCATACTGGATGGAGCCTGGAATGATGTGTGCTGAGTTTCGTGAAAATCGGTTTAGATCTAGATTTATATTTTTTCGTCCGATTTAATGCATAACCAATATATGGTTGATAGGAACAAAACGTACTGAAATTAGTATAACCTAACCTGTGACAAGTTTCGTGGAAATCGGTTCAAATTTGGATTGAACCGATTTCGTCCGAGTTTAAGTAAACGGTGCAAATGGGGTTTGTCAGATTGACATGAAATTTTGCACAACGTACAAAATTGAGCATAGAATAACGTAGTTGCGTTTTCTAGAGGTATATGACATGCTTATACATTGATCTAAGTTGATTCACATTTAGATAAATATCACATATTTTAGTTCATCCAATTTCATATTAATTGTCCTGTGTAATATACATATAGTGGTGAAGGGTATCATATAGTCTGCCCCGTCCGACTACTTTCCTTACTGGTTCTCCATTCAAGAAGAGAAAATTTTGATAAAACCAATATTGGGTGGCACTTATATCGTAAACTCTTTGCTTATAAGGTTTTTGGGAGATTGAAGACATCGACGCAGAGGATGCTTCCAATAAGGATGACAAGTGTTTGGAGATATATGTAGCGCTGTGACACATGAAGGATGTAAAGAGAAACGGAAAAGGAAAATATTACCTACCCCATCAAGCAGTGATACGAGAGAACAGCTTAACCACGAAAGTCAGGGTGGTTTTCGAAGCTTCATGTACCACGGCCAACAGAAGAAGTCTCAATGACATTATGTATGTGGGGCCCCTGTTACAAAGAGATATCTTCGATATATTAATTAACTTCAGAGCCAAAAGGTATGTGATAATGGCAGACGTCGAGAAGATGTAGAGGCAGATAATGGTCGACGAGAAAGTCAATACTATAAGCATGTGTTATAGAGAAATGAGGAGAGTGAACCCATCAAGGAGTACAAGCATACGACTGTCACTTTTGGAACAGCCAGCGCTCCATTTTTGGCTTTAAGAACTTTAATGGAAATAGCCAAAGAATGTACGGATGCAGCAATAAGCAAGATAATAAGAGAAGATTTCTACATGGATGACATGTTGATGGAATGCGATTCGATCCAGGATGCCAATATATTAAGTCGGAAATATCTCAACACCTTTTAAAATATGGATTCCATTTGAGGAAAAGTAGTAAAAACGGACTGGGCCGACTATATGATACCCTTCACCACTTTGGGTACATTGTACATATGTATCCTTACAATTGCATGTCAATGTTCCCTCGAAGGAACCTACTCATATCTTTCTGCAACTATGATCAATTTAATTTCATTCGGGTAGATTTATAGACGTCTGCGTACCATGTGACAAATTTTTGGAAAACGATTTATAGCAAAATTGATACACGCTATTCGTTACGCCGCACTGTTAAAAATTTAATTTCAATCGAAAAGCATATGGAACTTATAGCTGCGTCTGTACCAATTCCAACAATCGGACAAAAAATTTCGTGTTAATAGGACAAATATTAGGAATTCGGTGCACCATCAAGGTAAAATCGGACAAATATATGTGTATATGTATATGTGGGAGGTATATCGAAATCTGAACCGATTTCTCCGAACCTTACAACACATAATTCTTTACCCATATCAGTACGCTTTACCAAATTTCGTGCAAATCGAAGGCTTTGGTGCACAATTTACATAAAATCGAACGAAAATATATATGGAAGCTATATGTAAATCTGAACCGATTTTCCCAAAACTTACTACTAGTGCACCATTTACATAAAATCGGGCGAATATATATATGGGAGCAATATATGAATATGAACCGATTTTCACGAATCTTAGCACACATCATTCTGGACCTAATTCGGTACTATATGCCATATGCCAGCATTTACATAAATTCGGACGAAACTATATATGAGAGCTATATCTAAATCTGATCCGATTTTCCTCAATTTCAACAGGGTTCGTCCCTGGGGCCAAATAAGTGACTTGTGCCATATTTCATCCAAATCGGATTATAAATGAGACCTGTACTTTGCTTACAATTTAACTTCTACATACGGGCCAACATCCATAAATCGAGTTAGAAAGTGATTCTATGCATATTCTCAAAAGGAACCATGTGTCTATTTCGTTTTACACACATATGCACAAAAACATAATACCCTCTACCACAGTGCGGTGAAGGGTATAAAAAAGTTGTTAGTTTCGGCCAGGACAAAATTTGTTTATCCTCCACTCGATGGTGTACATTTTTGATTCCTCATCGTTCGGGACGTTTATATATGTACTATGCCATTGTCTTATGCAGTATTATGGTGTACATGCTCTGATAATATTACAAATTACAGAAAATTGTTTATAGAGAGAGGTAGGAATTTCCGACATATCATCTTTAGAGGTCAATTGAAATGGAATCGGGCGAAAAGAATTGTGTGAACTACATATATATTTGAACTAATTAAAAAAACCCATACACATTTCATTCTGAAAAGTGTTGTCTCAATCGGACAAACCATGGGAGATTGATGCACCATTTAAATAAAATCAGACGAAAGTATATATAAGAGCTGTACCTAAATCTGAACCGTTTTCACCAAAATTTTGTACACATCAATCCGGACCGATTGCAGTAAGGTGTGCAAAAATCTGTCTCAATCGGACAAATATTTGGAGTTTAATTCACCATTTATATAAAATCGGGCACACATGGACCGACATGTTTTAATCAACTCAGAAAGTGATTTTATGCTTATTTTCGGAGGGAACCAACCGCAGTATGGTAAATGGTATAAAAAAAAACTTCACATACCCCTATCTGTACCTGAAGTAAGTGCAGATGCTGCTTTTTAAATTTTTGTCCGATTTAATGTTAATGGCCCATTTACCCAAGCTGGCGTAGCATTATAAAGTCGTCTCGTCCGACTTTTCTCCTCTCCTTACTAATTCTTCTTTACCGTTTCCACTGGATTACCGGATTTCTCATATATGTTGCTAATGTTTAAATGAATAATGTGTCATGCTCTTCTCGTTTTTCGGTTTATTGTTCTATTTATAAAAAAACACGCACACCCACAATCACACCAAAAGTTGTAACATAATTTAAAATAATGGCAAATTCAACAGCTGCAAATTTGCATAATTCTTTGTGAGAAAGAGTGTGTGCAAATATATATGTATATTTTTGTTTGGTTTTTATTTTCACACAAAAAAGTCGTTAGACAAATATGAATTTTTATTTTCTTTTTAGGTTTTAACAAAATTATAAAATTACATTTATGTAAACCATTATGTACACCAAATACGAACTTCAGCAATTTTTCATGGGAATTTTTCCTAAAATGTGTAAGATCTAAAAAGTGGACTGATACTGATAACGCATAACTGATACTGAATCCTCAAACTACTGTAATTTAGATTACAAAGTTATGTGAGGGTAAGGCATACCCTCACCCTCAAAAGGGGACCAGTATTGATTACTTAGTGTAGGAAATAGTGCATATTTGGGGATATCATTATATGAGGGCTATGCCTAATTAATGACCGGTATATGACAATATTGAACCCAATATTTTAATTGTTTATCTCAATTCTCTCCTTCAGGAGGTATCACTATGTTGAGGAGATGTCTAAATGTCTGCTGATATATTTGTTGTAACAGGCAAAAGGAAACTTTCTGAGTCGATTTATGCATGTACGTCCGTCTGTCCGTCTGTAGATATTAAATTGTAAACAAAGTACATGTCGCATTTATGATCCGATTTGGATGAAATTTGGCACAAGTCTCTTATTTGGCCCAAGGACGAACCCTATTGAAATTGGGAAAAATCGGTTCAGAATTAGATATAGCTCCCATATACATTTTCGTCCGATTTAAGGTAAATGGGGCACCAAAGTCCCTCTATATCTCTCGATTTGCACGAAATTTGGCACAGATTACTGAATTAGGTCCAGAATGATTTGTGCCAAGTTTCGAGAAAATCGGTCCAGATTTAGATATAGCTCCCATACATAGTTTCGCCCGATTTACGGTAAATGGTGCACCAAAGTCCTTATATATCATTGGATTTGCACGAAACCTGGCATAGAGTACTGAATTGTTCCAGAATAATGTGTGCTAAGTTTCGTGAAAATCGGTCCATATTTAGATATAGCTCCCATATATAGTTTCGCCCGATTTAAGGTAAATCGGTCTCCAAAGTACCTATATATCTTTCGATTTGCTCGAAGTTTGGCATAAAGTACTGAATTAGGTCAAGAATGACGTGTGCTAAGTTTCGAGGAAATCGGTTCAGATTTATATATAGCTCCCATATATATTTTCGTCCGATTTTAGGTAAATTGGCCTCCAAAGTCCCTATATATCTTTCGATTTGCACGAAGGTTGCCATAGGGTACTGAATTGGATCCAGAATGATGTGTTAAAATCGGTTCAGATTTAGATATAGCTCCAATATATACTTTCGTCCGATTTAATGTAAGTTGTGCACCAAAGATTGGCCGACCCGCACACAATTTTGGATTTGTTACGATATACGTCTACAAAATACCAAATTTCAGCGAATTCGGTTGAAAAACGCGCTCAAGAACCTCAAAATATCGAAAATTTGAGGTACCCTTATATGGGGGCCACCCGAAAAAATTGGCCTATATTTATTATTTTTTGTGGAAAGATTTGCTACCCAATGAGAACTCAAATTACTAAATTACAGCCAATTCGGTGAAAAATCCGGTCAGAAACTGGAAAAACTGGAAAACAAAAACTGGAAATTTGAAGGTACCTTTATATGGGGGCTACCAGAAAAATTGACCTATATTTATAATTTTTACTGAGGAAATTTGCTATCCAATAAGAACCCAGAGTACCAAATTTCAACGATGTCGGTTGAAAACCGCGCTCAAGAACCCCCAAATACCGAAAATTGGGTGGTACCCTTATATGGTGGCTACCCGAAAAAATTGACCTATATGCATAATTTTTATACCCTTCACCACACTGTGGTACAGGGTATTATGTCTTTGTGCATATGTTTGTAACAGGCAAAAATAATCGAGATAGACCCATGGTTCCTTTTGAGAATATGCATAGAATCACTTTCTGAGTCGATTTACGCATGTCCGTCTGTCCGTCCGTCCGTCCGTCCGTCCGTCCGTCTGTCCATGTTAAATTGTAAACAAAGTACAGGTCGCATTTATGATCCGAATTGGATGAAATTTGGCATAGGTCACTTATTTGGCCCAAGGACGAACCCTATTGAAATTGGGAAAAATCGGTTCAGATTTAGATATAGCTCCCATATATATATTTAACCGATTTAATGTAAACAGTCCCTATATAACTTTCGATTTGCACGAAATTTAGTACAGCCTAATCATTTAGGTGTAGAATGATGTCTGCCAAGTTTCGTGAAAATCGGTCCAGATTTAGATATAGCTCCCATATATAGTTTCGTCCGATTTCATGTAAATGGTGCCCCAAAGTCCCTATATATCTTTTGATTTGCACGAAATTTGGCATAACGTACTGAATTAAGCCTAGAGTGATGTCTGCCAAGTTTCGTGAAAATCGGTCCAGATTTAGATATAGCTCCCATATATAGTTTCGTCCGATTTCATGTAAATGGTGCCCCAAAGTCTCTATATATCCTTCGATTTGCACGAAATTTGGCATAACGTACTGAATTGAGTCTAGAATGGTGTCTGCCCAGTTTCAAGAAAATCGGTCCAGATTTAGATATAGCTCCCATATATAGTTTCGTCCGATTTCATGTAAATGGTGCCCCAAAGTCCCTATATATCCTTCGATTTGCACGAAATTTGGCATAACGTACTTAATTGGGCCTAGAATGATGTCTGCCAAGTTTCATGAAAATCGGTCCCGATTTAGATATAGCTCACATATATAGTTTCGTCCGATTTAATGTAAATGGGGCCCCAAAGTCCCTATATATCTTTCGATTAGCACGAAATTTGGTACAGCCTAATCATTTAGGTCTAGAATGATGTCTGCCAAGCTCCGTGAAAATCGGTCATGATTTAGATATAGCTACCATATATAGTTTCGTCCGATTTCATGTAAATTGTGACCAAAATCCATATATATTTTTCGATTTGCACGAAATTTGGCATAACGTACTGAATTGAGCCTAGAGTTATGTCTGCCAAGTTTCGTGAAAATCAGTCCAGATTTAGATATAGCTCCCATATATAGTTTCGTCCGATTTCATGTAAATTGTGCAACAACATCCATATATATCTTTCGATTTGCCCGAAATTTTGCACAACGTACTGAATTGAGCCTAGAGTGATGTCTGCCAAGTTTCGATAAAATCGGTCCATATTTCTATATAGCTCCCACATATAGTTTCGTCCGATTTCATGTAAATGGTTCACCAAAGTCGCTATATATCTTTCGATTTGCACGAAATTTGGCATAACGTACTGAATTGAGCCTAGAGTGATGTCTGCCTTGTTTCGTGAAAATCGGTCCAGATTTAGATATAGCTCCATTTTATTATAGATTGATTTTATGTAATTGACGCACCAAGGAACCAATAGAAACAAAACGTTCTAAAGTTAGTATAACCTAACCTGTGACAAGTTTGTTTGAAATCGCTTAATATGTGGATATAGCTTACATATATTTTTTCGCCCGATATCAAGCAAATTGGGCATCATACTCCTCAAGTTAGTCAGATTGACATCAAATTTTGCACAACGTACAAAATTGAGCATAGAATTACGTAGTTGCGTTTTCTAGAAGTACAGACATAGTCAACCGGATGACCTATTTATATTTGTTTGAAGTCGATTTACACACTTTATGGACAAATCTAGGTAGATTCACATTTAGATAAATATCACATATTTTATTTCATCCAATTTCATGTTAATAGTCCTGTTTAATGTACCCATAGTGGTGAAGGGTATCCTAGAGTCGGCCCCGTCCGACTTTACTACTTTCCTTACTGGTTAGTATTGAGATTTGCTACACAATAACAACTTAAAGTACCGAATTTCAGCGAATTCGGTCGAAAAATGCGATCAAACCCCCCAAAATACCCCAAAATTAGGGGTACCTTTATATGGGGGCTATCCGAAAATATTCGATATTCAGCGAATTCAGTTGAAAAACGCGCTCAAGAACCTCAAAATACCGAAAATGGGGGGTACCCTTATATGGTAGCTATGTCTAAACGTTGACCGATAAAGCCCATCTTTGAGCTTGACCTGCCTGCAGACAAAAGACTCTATGCTAAATTTTGGCGATCTATCTCAATTCGTTTAGACGCTAGAGTGATTACAACAGACAGACGGACATGGCTATATCGTCATACAATTTTACGCTGATCAAGAATATATATACTTTATTTCGATGAGTTACAAACGGATGAGTTACTATGGTGGGGGGTATAAAAACAGAAAGAATTTTGTATTTCATAGAAACGGGATAGGAAACTTTACACATAGTGCCGATCATACAAATGCCTGTTAGACCCATGTCGAGGCATTAAAATATAAAATATATTCTCAGTGGGGCATGCTAATCACACAAGAAAATTTTTAAAGGTATCTCGGAATATATAAAAATTTCATTCACCCAAAAATTAAAAAAAACACACACTCTTTAAACATCAATTATTTCATCATGGTTTTATTTACTTTTTTTATCATCTGAATCATTTAATCTCATTTCCTTCTTCAGATAATATTAACGGAAGTACTTACAAAATGTTGTTGAAAGTTTCCATTTATTCTAACCAACATCATCGTCGTTATTATCGTTGTAATAACACCTGGAATGTAGGAAGTTTTCACTTTCCTTCAGGTTAGTTTCGTTCCATCCTTTTTTTTCTTCACCACTGCAGTCAGTATATTTCCATTAAATGTATGAATTCCAAACAAGTTTTAGAAGAAAACTTTTCTTTTATGCATCCATAGAGTAGTTTTTTCTTTAGGACATTAGATATATAAAAAACATCTGTCTTGCTACAATTTAATGAGAATGAAAAATGTGTAGCGCTTTAATATTTGCATATATTGCAGTAATGAACTATGGCGAAATGCAATGAGATATTATAATTATTCAACAAAAGAATGATCTCCGAACATCCAGTCGAAATTCAAATTGAACAATATTAATATTTTTGGCGGCAAGTTTTGGCACCCAAATTAACCCACCATAACAAATTGCAGTCAATTCGATTGAAAAAGGTTTCCAAAATCCTCAATGTTCTCATATTTGGGGGTACCGTTATATAGAGACTACCCCAAATTGATAACTTTTAGTAGAGAGATTTCATAGCAAATGAGAATTCAAACCAGTGAGCGGAGCAATATAGTCGGGCAGAGCCGACCATATGATACCCTACACAACTTCCACGAAAATCTAACTTTTAAATAATCTAACAAATAATTAAGTCGACTTCATCCGAAAAATTATTATCTGATCATCACCTAACATTTTAGGCGTTGTCCTTGACCATGACTGGAACCTCATGGAACATTTCAAAGCGATCAGAGCTATATTTCCGCCCTCCAGTGTGGTAATAGGTTACTAAATAATATATGAATACGTAAGCGCCTGTAAATATTTAAGTGTAACTCCCGCATCAGGGTACCTACGACTATTAAATTGGTATCAATTTAAAGGTCAACCACTCCTGCATATACTATCAACTTCTCGGGACTATGTCCTTCAGTGGTAAAAATATACGCTATAGAATAAAAATTTTGTCATTTTTCACACAAAAGTTAGGGTCGATTTGATCCGCTAAATATTGACCGATCATTATCAAAACAGGCATGCTTATTCTTTGGCCCGATCCCCTTCTCCATGCAAAAATTCGCGGTGTTTGGGCCATAATTGCGGCCCCAGAAAAACCGACAAAAATAAAGTTTTTGGTCCATTTCATCCCCTAAATATTAACCGATCTTTTCCAAAAACAATAGGGGTCTTCATTGGCCAGAACCTATCCTACATGCAAAATTTCGTGAAGATTGGTTCATAACTGTGGCCTGTATCGTGTTTACAAATTATAATGGACAGGCGGACGGACGGACACACATGTCTAGATCGACTCAGCTAGTCGAGATATGACGATCGGTATACTTAAAGGTGGGTCTAGGACCAATACTTCGCGGCGTTACAAACTCTTGGGTCTGCACAAAGCTATAATACCCTGACAACATGGTTGTGTAGTGCATAATTAACGTCTATTGAAAATGAGGTCTGTATTAAACATGTTCTATAAAGCGGTCTCGCTGAAATCGGTCTTGGAGACTTTCATCTATGCTGCCACGAGAAAAGGACATACCAAACTACAAACATACAGGTTGAGCAATTGGGCCCTTCACGACACTGTGGTACAGGGTATTATGTCTTTGTGCTTATGTTTTTTTACAGGTAAAAGGAAACGAGACGGAAACATGTTTCCTTTTGAAAATATGTTTATAATCACTTTCTGAGTCGAATTTCGCATGTCCGTCCGTATGTCCGCCCATGTTAAATTATAAACAAAGTACATGTCCCATTTATGATTGGATTAAATTTGGCACAGTTCATTCATTTGGCTTTAAGCCGAACCAAGTTGAAAATGGGGAAATCGGTTCAGATTTAGATATATGTTCGAGAACAACTATATTGGCCCGCATTTAGCCATAGCCAATCGGCTTAAATTTCGATCTTTGGTACACAATTTACATAAAATCAAACGAAAATATATATATGTGGGAGCAATATCTAATTCTGGACACATAATCACGAAATTTAGCATACTTCATTCTATTCTCAATTTAGTACGATGTGCCAAATTTTGTGCAAATTTTGAAAGTTATTTGGGGATTTTGGTGCACCATTTACATTAAATCGTACGAAAATACATATGGGAGCTATATCATAATCTGAACCGAATAAGTAACACACATCATTTTAGACTTAAATTAGTACGCCATGCCAAATTTCGTGCAAATCGAAGGGTATATAGGGACTTTAGTACATAATTTTCCTTAAATCAGACGAAAGTATATATGGGAGCTAAATATAGGGGCTTTAGTCCACCATTTACATAAAATCGGAAGAATATATATATATATATATATATATATCAAGAACTCTTGAAAATATAGCCGATTTATTGCGTCAGCATCAAGTGCCGGCTAAAGGGCTTCTCAAACTTTAAACGCGTTTTTCTCTAAACATTTTTTTTGCGAATGGCGGTCAAGATAACTCAAAAACTAATAACCCAATCTGTTCCAAATTTTTACACCTTTCTCTGTGAGTATGTAGCTATCGTATGAACTAGTATAAAGCCAATCGTTGAAGTTCTTCCTTAGTTTTAACTTGGTTTTTGGTCAAAAATCGGCGATTTTCCAAAAATATTTTTTCAAAGGTCTGCCATTTTGTTAATTTTAGAGCGAAGTCAATAATTCTAGTTCATACGAGAGCCATACATGTACTCTTTTCGGATTCCGATGTTCCAGTGAGGAGTTATCATGCCCGCCATCAAAAATAAGGACTTTTCTTTAATTACAAAAAACATCAACAAAACAATAACAAAAATTTTGTTGTAAATTATTTTTCTTTTCTTTTAAATCTTCAAATACATATGCGCAAACTTACAAACATTAACAAGCATTGGTATTGATTTACCAGCCCATTGAAAATCTTGAAAAATTAAAATCGCGAATGGGGGGGGGGGGGGGGGGGGGGTTCCTTTAATCCAGTACGCTGTGCCAGATTTCGTGCATATCGAAAGATATATAGGGACTTTGGTTCCCAATTTACATTAAATTGGACTAAAATATATATGGGAGCTATAACAAATCTGAACCGATTTTTCCGAATTTAAATAGGGTTCGTCCTTGGACCAAAAAATTAGCTGTGCCAAATTGTATCCAATTCGGATAATAAGTGCGACCTGTACTTTGTTGACTGTTGCACTGGTCAAAGGTGACCCACGTTCAATTTTGCCTTCCTCTCCCCTGTATAGATTCCGTGGGTCTTCGTAGGCGAGCCAAATCCAACCAAGCCTGTACGTAGAGAAGCACTTTGAAGTAAATTTCCCCCCGTTTTTTTTCAGAAAACTGGACATTTGATGACTGTTCCTTACATGTTACGCAACGATTTATTACAAATTCCCAATTTCATTTCAAATTCCCGCTAATACAACTATTTTCATCACCAGTAGATAGAGATGTCCCGATCGAAGGGGGGAAAGAATTTCTACACTTGGTTTGAGCGATGGAAAATGTGAATAATCGCAGTTTTTTTATTGGCCCAGAAATATGTATAGCAGCCTCGTATTGTGGATTATAAAGTTTGTAATTTTCAGCGAAAACCCTAACTGAATATTTTATTTATAGAATTTCAGCTACACTATACTTCTCTTTGAGTTTTATACGTTTCATATGCATGAACAAAGTAATCTCTTGTCTGGCTATAGAAAATCTAAAAGTTTATAAACATTGCCAATAAAAAGTGTAAGGGGAAACATTTTTTAAAGAAAATAACAAAATGAAAAGGGGCAAAACCGTTAAAAGCCAAGATTTTATTTTTGCATATTTCTAGGTATAGTGCTACTCTTTGCCATACTTGTGGCAACATGAGCTACATTGTTCGGAATGTTCTTTATATTTACTACGCTTTTACCTAACGACCATTTTGCTTGAAATAATGAACCCCTAACAAAAAATAATAACAACGGTACAGCGAAGAATGGTAAATAGGTGGTGTGGCACCAGGGCCAAAGCTTTTGTAAATATTGTATCTAGTCTAACAGTAGAAGCTCCAGCAGCAGCAACAACAACATCGACAACGGTAACCCACTAAATGGACAAGGTGTCTAGGGTAGAATTTTTAATGGATTTTTTTTAAATTAAAATACAACAGCAAAAGCAGTTTATATATATACATATATATTTTAAATATATATATTCATAAATTAGACAACTTCAGTTAGCTAAGGGTAGCGTCATCGCCAGCCATCTCATTCATTCGTTGCTATTAACCGAGTTGTGTGAACCTGGGGAAAAAAGTAAAAGTGCCCCTGGGTATCGTTTTATGTGAGTAAACCAACGGCAGCAAATAAACAACGCAATTCAGCTCCTCCGACTGCATTATTAAACTGGACATTTCCACCATGTAACGGAGGAGGACGAGGAGGAAGAGGTTATTTTAGAGTACCTAAAAACCAGCAATCAACGAATGACGGACTACGGGTTAGGGTTTACTGTACACCATTCACACACCCACCCAGCACCAATTTTATTCTAACATAGAAACGTATTTAAAATAATTTCTAAGCATAAACTGACATTAACGATATGAAATTGAGCTCGAAATGTGAGCAACAACTTAATTTTCATCAACGCCTGCAGTACTGCTGCGGAAGTGGGAGGTTTGGTGTCTAATGTATGGCAGTTATTGGCAGTAACGGACTGGCATAAGTGCCTTCACTTAGTCGCAGTGAATTTCCGTTCCAACAATACACAGTGGCCTGATAAAAACTTTGGAGGCAATTAGGTGTAGAGTAATTGTGATTGCTGCTGATACTTTAGTACACGCAACAACACACACCGACGCCACGCCACGCCACGCCACGAGTCGCAACGAAATGCCACACAACCAGACATGCTACACCGCTATGTTTGGTATACAAAATTCCAGTAATGACTATATTCGAACAAATATCACTTGTTACGGAAGGTTGATATTTTAAAATTAATATACATATTTATGTATGTTTGGCAGAGGTGCAAGGAAGATGCTTGGTGCCGAGAGTACAACTAATGACCATAATATAAGAAATTATGAGGTTTTTTTTACGAAAATTGACTATTAATTAATTAATCTTGGTAATTTGTTAAATGATGGGAATGTTGGGAAGCATTTATTTTCATTAAATAAACGAAAGGGATAGAGGAAGGATACAATGGAAAATTGTATACGGAAAATGTTTCAATTGATCCCTTCGGAAGTGTCTTGATCCAAATATTAAAAGGATCTATGTTTGTTGGATATACACGAAAGTTCGCGATGTGTAACGAGTTATGTCGGTTCAGATTTTAATGTTAGTTTGGGGAAAATAAATCCATTGTTTTTTCGGCAGATGCCTATACTGATAGATTTCTCTTAAAGTATCGATCAAATAATTTCAGATTAATGCTCGTTGGAAGGGTGGCATTTCGCAGTAAAAAAATTATTTTGCTATTTATACCCTTCACCACACTGTGGTACAGGGTATTATGTCTTTGTGCATATGTTTGTAACAGGCAAAAGGAAACGAGATAGACACATGGTTCCTTTTGAGAATATGCATAGAATCACTTTCTGAGTCGATTTATACATGTCCGTCCGTAGATGTTAAATTGTAAACAAAGTACAGGTCGCATTTATGATCCGATTTGAATGAAATTTGGCACACACAACTAATTTGGCCCAAGGACGAACCCTAATGAAGTCGGTTCAGATTTAGATACAGTTCCCATATATAGTTTCGTCCGATTTTTGTAAATGGAGAACCAAAGAGTCAAATTTTGGCCTTTTGAGACAAAATTTTGCACAGAGTACTAAACTAGATCCAAAATTGATGTGTGTCAAGTTTCGGTTAAATCGCTTGAGATTTAGATATAGCTCCCATATATATATGTAAATGGTGCACCAAACTTCCAATATTAATCCGATTGAGACAAAATTTTGCTCAGAGTATTAAATTAGGTCTAGATTGATGTATGCCAAGTTGTGTTGAAATCGGGTCAGATTTAGATATAGCTCCCATATATAGTTTCGTTCGATTTTATGTAAACGGTGCACCAAACATCCAATATTGGTCCGATTGAGACAAAATTTTGCACAGAGTACTGAATTAGGTCTAGATTGATGTATGCCGAGTTTTGTTGAAATCGGTTCAGATTTAGATACAGCTCCCATATATAGTTTCGTCCGATTTTATGTAAACGGAGCACCAAACTGCCAATATCGGTCCGATTAAGACAAAATTTTGCACAGAGTAATGAATTAAGTCCAGATTGATGTATGCCAATTTTTAAATCGGTTCAGATTTAGATATAGCTCCCATATATAGTTTCGTCCGATTTTTTGCCAATATTGGTCCGATTGAGACAAAATTTTGCACAGAGTACTGAATTAGGTCCAGATTGCTGTATGTTGGAATCGATTCATATTTAAATGGGGCAGCAAAGATTCAAATTTAGGCTGATTCAGACAAAATTTTGCACAGAGTACTGAATTAGGTCCAAATTTATGTATCTGAAGTTGAGCTGAAATCGGTTCAGATTTAGATATAGCTCTCATATATAGTTTCGTCCGATTTTATGTAAATGGGGCACCAAATACTGCCAATATTTGTCCGATTAAGACAAAATTTTGCAGAACGTACTGAATTAGGTCTGGATTGATGTATGCGAAATTTTGTTGGAATCGGTTCAGATTTAGATATAGCTCCCATATAAAGTTATCAATTAAATTTTTCATAAATTTCAGATTGGTATGGTATGGTTTGGTCGGCACATTTTACAGTTTTTCTTTGAAAAAGCGAAAATACAATGCTAACATTGTGAACGGTGTTTATGGTTCCGATACTGCAACAGCCAATTATGTGCAATCTTGTTATCCTAGATTCCGTTCAGGAATTTTTGATGTTAACCCTTTGAGCCTCGATTTTTTCCCGTAATCATAGAACAATTTTCTGTTTACAGATTTAATGCAACTATCCTAGAAAGGATATGGTAAAAGTTTGACATCGCTACATCCTTGCATTCAGGAGATACTGTACATTCTTTCTGAAAAATAAATGCCCAATATCAAGAAAACCAAATGCAAAATCTACGAAAAAATCATTATAGATTATTCTCTATATTCTGTTTTACAAGAATAAAAAATAATTCTGATGGCGATTTGAATGATAATTTGAATACGAAGCGATTTAAATAATTTAGACTGTATACATAAATTAGTACTGAACACATGTTTGCCCTCTTCTCTATATTAAAAAGCTCATAACTTTACTAAAAATTTGATTTTTTTGATTTTTCTTGTGATACGTGTCGTCTATAATAAGGTCTTGGCATATGAAAGCCAAATAATATATATCTAGTAGCAGCATATTAAATATAAGCTCTAAAACATTTTGTTGCCTGTGGACAACATTGGGCCACATAGGTTTAAAGATACACTTCGCACAGGAGAAATGAACGAAGTTGACCTGCATGTTAGCAGTCATAACATCGCCTAGGAGCTAATAATCGACCATAACTGTTTTAAACCATTAAAAAAAATACTGTGGTACAGGGTATTATGTCTTTGTGCATATGTTTGTAACAGGCAAAAGGAAACGAGATAAACACATGGTTGCTTTTGAGAATATGCATAGAATCACTTTCTAAGTCGATTTATGCATTCCGTCCGTCCGTCTGTCTATCTGTCCATGTTAAATTGTGAACAAAGTACAGGTCGCATTTATTATTCGAATTGGATGAAATTTAGCACGGTTCATTCATTTAGCCCAAGGACGAACCCTATTGAAATTGGGAAAAATCGGTTCAGATTTAAATATAGCTCCAATATATATCTTCGTCCAATTAAAGGTAAATAGTGCACCAAAGTCCCTAAATAGCTTTCGATTTTAACGAAATTTGGCACAGCGTACTGAATTAAGCTTAGAATGATGTCTGTACAATTTCTTGAAAATAGGTTCAGATTTAGATATAACTCCCCTATATATATCGACCGATTTTATGTAAATGGTGCACCACAGTCCCTATATATCATTCGATTTGCACGAAATTTGGCATAGCGTTATGAATTAGGTCTAGAATGATGTGTGTTAAGTTTACTGAAATTGGTTCAGGTTTAGATATAGCTCCCATATATATTTTCGTCTGATTTTATGTAAATGAGGTGCCAAAGTCCCTATATAAATTTCGATTTCCACGAAATTTGGTACTTTCTACTTTCCTTACTGGTTAACTATAATTCATCCCACAACATAATATTTCTCCATTAAATTCAATTCCAATTGGTATGAGCTTTTGCGAAAGCCAATTTGTCATTCCGTTTTTTCAGAAATAATATGGCTTTCCTGATTGTTACTGTAATAAAATGCATTTAAAATTACATTTAAGGGGACCCCCCATTCTCGGGGTCAAAAATTTTGTTGATATAATTCGAATCTACACTGATTACAGAATGTCCCTACAAAATTTCAAATGAAAATCTCAAAGCTCAATCTCTTCAACTCTTGAAGATATAGCCGATTTATTGTGTCAGCATCAAGTGACGGCTGAAGGGCTTCTCAAATTTTAAACGCGTTTTTCTCTAAACATTTTTTTGCGAGTGGCGGGCACGATAACTCAAAAACTAATAATCCAATCGACTTCAAATTTTTACACGTTTCTCTGTGAAGATCTTCCTTATATCTTAACTTGGTTTTTGGTAAAAAATCGGCGATTTTCCAAAAATATTTTTTCAAAGGTCCACCATTTTTTAATTTTAGAGCGAAGTCAACAATCCTAGTTTATACGAGAGCCAGACATGTACTCTTTCTAACACCGATGGAATCTTCAAGTATATATGTGTTAAGTTACAAACATTAAGAAGCATTGGTTTTGATTTACCAGCCCATTGAAAATTTTGAAAAAATAAAAACGAGAATGGGGGGGGGGTTCCCTTAAGGATAGAAATAGGTATATAAACCAAAACATAGTAATTATGACGATAAAAATAACTGAAATTTTAGAGCTTTGTCTTTGGAATCATTTTTACAACCTATTACCAATAAAAAGGCAAAATTATCCTTTATTTTAAACATTGAACTCCAAATGTCCCAAATTCAATTAATTGTTTTTATTGAATTATATGCTTTGTAAACAAATACAAATCGATTATATAATCTACTATTCCCTTAATTTATTGCTGGTTTCATGACAGGATATTTGATCTAGTGAATAAAATCACATAACATGTGACTAGGAAAAAACAGCAATACAAAACAAAATATTTATAAATACCAATCATTTTTGACTGTTGATGTTGTGACTGTTTTACAGCGATTGTTCGGGTTTCCATATTGGCATATGTGTTGTGTTCACACGGTTACCCTGTGTCAGATAGTTTTATCGAACGGGTCAGATAACAAAACGTGTCCTCTGTACGGATGTATCGAAATTCTATTGCACGTTTGCCACACTCCAAAACCGAACAATTGCTAGCCAAGCGATAACAGACAATGTTAACGTCAATATCAAAACACTTAAGTGCATTACAAACACTGGCACAAATACATGCATACTACTACACACATATACGTATGTGTGTAACGTTACATGTGCATATAATGCACACTAGTACCACAAAACCTCGCTTCTACCTTCTGCCTTCAGTGAGAGACAAAAATGCAATGGCAATGTCAGAAGAAAGCCAAGTCATGCCAATCCGAAACGTTTGTTTGTCCTCGAAATGTGCCATGTGATGGTGGTAATGGTGTTGCTGCCTCTGGTGGCGGTGGTGGTATTGGTGCTGGTGATGGCAATGGTGCTCCTTTCAGTTTCCTGATGTATACACAAAATTTCCTTTTATTTTTCAATCATGTCAAATTGTCATATCGCATTTCCGCACTAACAAGGTGTTCAATGTGGTTTGCAGTTCAAAAGGATATGGAAGAGGACATAAATGTGGCAATTATAGTCGAAGTAGCTTGTGCGTGTTTGTTAGCTGACTGGATGGCTGACTGCCTGCCTGGCTGGCTGATGGTTGGTTGGCTGACTGGCACACTTTTGCCTTCCACGAAGGTAAGTTTGTAACCAAGTAGACGACAGTTGAACAGAAGAAGGCAGGCAGGCACGCAGACAGACAGAAGCACTTCTGACAACCATCTGAAAGGTGTTCTAATGAAATGTGCAATTCAAAAGTAATAGCATCAAACCAGAAGTCGTCGGTCGGTGCCGTTGTAAACCTCTTAATATTTAATGTTCGATTAATATATGGAATCGCTTATTGTTATTGGTTGACATAAATAAATTTATTTTTGCGGGTAATGCTAAAATTGGCAGATGAAGTCACAAGTAAGAATGTGTGTGTGATCCATATATTTGTGTGGTGTGTACTTTGGGGTTTGCTTGATAAAATGTACATTTGGCAAGTTGATTATTCCAGTGGTTATGAGTCTTTGGGTTTTCATTGAATTCTGTCAACAGACTATTGCAATTATGTATGTAATTTTATTTAGAATTTATAAAATAAATTTCAGATCTCAAAACCTTTACTTAGATCATCCCAGCT
Source organism: Musca vetustissima (assembly GCF_032173495.1). Lineage (NCBI taxonomy): Eukaryota > Metazoa > Arthropoda > Insecta > Diptera > Muscidae > Musca > Musca vetustissima. Next base: position 57,873 of record NW_026884665.1, read on the forward strand.
AATAAGGGCAAATAATTATTAAGAGTTGTCCATTTCATGGTTTCAAAAGTATGGGACAGGAATTTTTTATGTAAGGGTACCCTCAATTTTCGGTATTTTGGGGTTCTTGCGTTTTTCAAATGTATTTTATTATATCATGCGAACCAAACATTACATAGCCCATTATTTTTACGAAGTCTAGATTAAGTCCGAACAAAGATCCATTGATCTTCTTCTGGTACCTCACCCACAAATGGTCAAAATTTTCAATATTTATAAATTCAATGCACAACCAATTATCTTTAATTATCTCTACTTTTGGTACCTCCCTCACAAATGGTCAATATTTTATAAACTTTCAAATTTAATTTGAGCCGAATTGAATAACCGATTTGGTCAACTTTAAAACCGAAATCTCTTCGATAAAAACATATATCTTATATAAAGCTAATAATAAAACCTGTGTGGAACTCCGAAGATTTTTCCGCACTTTGTGTGTGTAGGCGGGTGCATACTTGAAAGTATGGAATTTGAAGACGATTTAGAAATCTATTGTTATTATGTTATAGTTGGTGGATACCGAGATAAAAAACTAGAAGATCAACTTCGAGAATGAAATATATCGGCCTGCATTTAGGCCTAGGTTCCATCTAATGATACCTACCCATTTCCAGTGAAGGAAGATATTGTGAAGCAAAAATCTTAGGTTAGAAATTGGTCCCGCTTTAGGCATAGCCTCCAAGGTCCTACGCATATTGTGAAGCAAAAATCTTAGGCTAGATATTGGTCCCGCTTTATGAATGGCCTCCAAGGTCCTACGCATATAGTTTTTCTGCAATGTCATTATACCCTTCACAACACTGTGGTACAGGGTATTATGTCTTTGTGCATATGTTTGTAATAGGCAAAAGGAAACGAGATCGACCCATAGTTCCTTTTGAGAATATGCATAGAATCACTTTCTGAGTCGATTTATACATGTCCGTCCGTCCGCCCGTCTATCCGTCTGTTGGTGTGAAGTTGTAAATAAAGTACAGGTCGCATTTATAATCCAATTTGGATGAAATTTGGCACAGCTCATTTCTTTGGCCCAAGGACGAACCCTATAGAAATTGGGAAAAATCAGTCCAGATTTAGATATAGCTCCCATATATATATATTCGTCCGATTTCATGTAAATGATGCACCAAAGTCGCTATATATCTATAAGTCGATTTACATACTTTATGGATAGATCTAGGTAGATTCACATTTAGATAAATATCACATATTTTATTTCCGATTCCAACAGAACTTCGCCAATGTGCGAAGCGATTTAGTGGAGCGATTTGATACCCAACGTTTCTACTTACAGAGAATTCGGTAGAATGTGCTCAAAGCAATAAATGGGAGCTATGCTTAAACGTGGACCGAGAAAGCTCTTCATCGAACATGACCTGCCTGCAGACAAAATACAATTCTATGCAACATTGCAGCAATCTATCTAAATCCGTTTAGAGGCTAGAGTGATTATAAAAGACGAACGGATATGTGTAAATCGTCATGAACTCTGAATAAGAATATATACTTTATATATCAATTTTCGGTATTTTGGGGTTCTTGCGTTTTTCAAATGTATTTTATTATATCATGCGAACCAAACATTACATAGCCCATTATTTTTACGAAGTCTAGATTAAGTCCGAACAAAGATCCATTGATCTTCTTCTGGTACCTCACCCACAAATGGTCAAAATTTTCAATATTTATAAATCCAATGCACAACCAATTATCTTTAATTATCTCTCCTTTTGGTACCTCCCTCACAAATGGTCAATATTTTATAAACTTTCAAATTTAATTTGAGCCGAATTGAATAACCGATTTGGTCAACTTTAAAACCGAAATCTCTTCGATAAAAACATATATCTTATATAAAGCTAATAATAAAACCTGTGTGGAATTCCGAAGATTTTTCCGCACTTTGTGTGTGTAGGCGTACTTGAAAGTATGGAAAGTATGGAATTCGAAGACGATTTATTTTTGTCGGAGCGACCAGGAAGCTCCAGAGGCCGCAGTATGGACATGGAG
>NW_026884666.1:0-58369 GCF_032173495.1 Musca vetustissima
AGGAGTTCTTTTCTATTTTTTGATAAATATTAAATTTCTTTGGTTGGTTGTATATTTTTTTATTATAACTCGTTTATATTCCACAAGAAGATTTCAATTTATGTTCTTGGAAATGTGTGACAAAACCTTTACGCATATCCTCACCTTCTGCCCCCTTCCACATTTTGCCGCCTTCACGACTAATCCATTGCAGACCTTTATCAGCAAAACAGGATTTTTCTCCTTGTTATTGCAGGTTCGGTTGTTTGCTTCGTTGTCTGTTTCCTATAGACAACGCCCCCGTTAACAATTACCCATAATTCAAATACAATTTTCAAGCAGATCTGTTAACACATTCGCTTATGGCTCTCCACTTTAATATTCGTGAAGTTTATTTGAAATTTTATGTTTTTTATTGTCAATTGCAGGTTGGGCTGGAAGGGGTGCAGGGGTGGAAGAACGTGTTGAGCTTGTTTTCATTTTAATACCTTCTGCATCTAATTCAAACTGGGGAATATCGTATGTGTCGGCAGAATCCCTCTACGTGTTTATGTGTGTGTTTGCCCAGGTTCACATTGGATGGACCACCAGCAGCAGCAGCAGCAGCAGAAGCAAGTGTTCTTCTGTGGTTTATTTCATTTTATTTATTCGATTTCGAACATTTATTACCATATTGAAAGAGTCATGCCATTGGCTGTTAAGAGGAGGATTACATTGCTGCTGCTATGTACCGCTCCTGCTGCCTCTTCTTCCTCTTCCTCCTCATTTTCGATTTGGATGTCGATTTATTGTTGAAAACGTGTGTTTTTGATTAGCGTTTATTTGTTTTCAGGAGTAGAGTGATGGGGGAGAATGAGTCGATGGGGAGGGAGTGAGGAAAAAACCTTCGTGTGGGTGTGCATTTGAAAGTGTTTTTTTGAATGCGACTGGAAAACACAAATATGATTAAATATATATAAATGAATTGCGTATTATATTTCATAACTCTACTATGGTATTGAAGACAATTTTTTGGGAAATTCTTTACCAAGAAATTTTTATATGACATAAATAAGAATAATTTGATGGTGAATACTCAAAGGAACTCTTTTCCAATGAATAGGTATGATTTCCTTTCATCATACATTTCATTCATTGACAATTCACGATGCAGGAACTTCGTGTGGTGTAAATTTTCTTCCAGTCGATTGTTTATTTATGAAAATTAAATACAGGCTCTAAGATATAAAAAAATATTGGACTAGGAATTTTAACGCACACACATTGAGGCGGATCCTTGTATGGAAGCTAAATAAATATATGTAACTGTATTGAAAACTTTCTCGAAAAAAGTTTCTTATTCACGAGGAAACCATAGTTAGTAATTACATCCACTTCGGAGCAATAACCTTGAAAATAACACAATTGTTTTATGTAAGAGAACTTTATTCATGAAAGATATTTATAACAGTTCCATAACAAGTAATGCACGGATCTACAACGACTTCGGTAGGAAATTCGAAAAATATACATATTAGATTGGGGAAAAAGAAATCGATTTTTTTTTATATGAACTTGAGGACTTCATTTGGCGTGTTTCGGAATGTCCGATTTGAGTCAGATGTTCAAGGTAACTTCAATGTCTCCCTCATAGAAGTCCTGCTCTTTATTTGCAAAAAACTCTAGTAGTCGATTTTCACAATCCTCCCTAGATACATATTTTTAATCATTAAAGAAATTTTGCAATGCAAGAAAAATATGATAATCGCTTGGTGCCAAGTCCGGACTGTATTACGGATGCATTGGAACTTCACAACCAAACTCGCGCAGTTTCTCCGATCATTTCTCCGATTTTGTCGACGACCGGCCTAGCTGTGCAAGGTGTAACTTCAACATCAAAAATTCCTGGACGAAATATACGAAACCAAAATTGCACATAATTGGCAGTATCGGAATAAATTTTCTCTTTGTTCTTCCATTTTTAACACCCTGTAACTCACAACTGAATGCACCAAACAAAAAACAGAAAAATATTTTTTTTTACTGCGAAATGTCACACTTCCAATGGGGATTAATCTGAACGGATAAATACGTTACGAGAAAACTATCAGTACAGCCATCTGCCGAATTTTTTTTCTTTTTCTCCAGCCCAGATATGTATCCCCAAATTTCATGAACTGTATTGCGATTATAAAAGATATATACCCTCAGCTAATAGTTTGTGGATGTATTCGGAATTACATACAGGTTTTATTTTTCTTTTGTTTTTGCAAAATAGTCAGGCTGAATCCCAGTTTGTTGTTTTTATAAAAAACAACTATTTATTAGTGGGGAATGTATGGAATTGTTTGCCGAGGGGTAAGGCAGGGAAGACTATAGTTTCGGATCACGCCACTGATCCTCATCAGTTCCCTTAGTTTTTTGTTGGGATATTCTCCCCAGAAGCTATTGCTTCTATACAAAAAACCTTTCATACCCAAATGTCTCTTGTAACAAAGCGAAGTACTTAGCTGACCAACGTTGCTAAGCGAAGTACTTAGCTGACCAACGTTGCTAAGTACTTCGCTTTGTTACAAGAGACATTTGGGTATGAAAGGTTTTTTGTATAGAAGCAATAGCTTCTGGGGAGAATATCCCAACAAAAAACTAAGGGAACTGATGAGGATCTGTGGCGTGATCCGAAACTATAGTCTTCCCTGCCTTACCCCTCGGCAAACAATGCCATACATTCCCCACTAATAAATAGTTGTTTTTTATAAAAACAACAAACTGGGATTCAGCCTGACTATTTTGCAAAAACAAAATAAAAATGGTATCCCAAATAAACCGCCAACACTACTGAGGTTTTTTTTTCGCTATATAAAAGGTATATGTTTTTATTAAAGAGATTTCGGATTTAATGCTGATCAAATCGTTTATTCTATTGACTTCAAATTTAATTAACACGTTCATAACATTTTTACCCTTTGGGGGGCCTGGTAAATATAATAGGTCGTGCAAAGTTTGATTCAAATCGGATTTATAAATTTTGAACATTTATGTGGGATGAGCAGAAGCAGTGAAGCAATGGGTCCCATATTCGGTTCAAATCGGGTAGTCCGTTTATTTTCAGCACAATTCTGACAATTTTGTTGGCGAAGTACCAGAAGGAGTGGACCGATATACTTCATCTTCGAAATTAAATTAAGTTTGGAAGAAATATTACGATTTGTAAAATTTGGATGAAAAGTTTTACTCACTTGGAGAGTTATCGTGCGCACAAAAGAAACATGAGGTCTAAAAAAATATTTCGATGAGGCACATTTTTGTCATATCAAAGTATATGTACCCTCATTAGCTACAAGGCTGAGGGTATAACTAGAAGTCGCGAGCTTCAATTCTAGGAATCAAATCCTCTGTTATAATCACCAATAACCATCACCATTAACGGGATCATTTACATAACCTCGACTCGAATTTGAACAAATTCGAATTTATTGACCTACGTACGATTTTTGGTTATTGATCGTAGGGTTAATATTGTCGCTCGTAGCCCTATAGACTATCTATTGAGTCTGGGCCTTCAACTTTTTTTCTATTTTTCTATTACTACTAACTATGCTTCCTGCTGCCCATTGAAGTTCCATAGACATCAAGATATCTACAAAGACTAGCTATTCTTCGACTGAAAATTTCATCTTTTCCGCTTACAGACTGCAGCCGATTGATTAAATTTCCACACCGTTAGGTTCTCCATTGAAGCTCTCAGGTCTAGAACAACTGTATTGAGGTCCCTGACATTTAGTTCGTCTACAAAGACTCCCTGGTCTGCAGGTCGTTTATTGAAGCTCCGTAGACTTCATGTTATCTACAAAAAAAATATCTATCCTTCGATTAAGGCTCCCAATCCGTTATTTATATGTTCCCTTACCATTCTAGTCTTAGACAACATGGGGTCATCAGGGCGACTCGTGGAAGTCAGAATCTAGCTTGGTTTTCCTTTGGTTATTGACCGTAGGGTTCATATTGACGCTCATAGTCCTATAGTCATGAACACCTGTATTGAGGTCTTTGACATTTAGATCGTCTACAAAATTCCCTGGTCGTTTATTGAATTCCGTAGACTTCATGTTGTCTACAAAGAATATCTATCCGTAGATTAAGCCGCCCATCCTTTAGCTTCTCTAAATAGACTCCCTAAACTTCAGATTGTATATTAAAGTTCCAGGCCGTTAGTTTCTCCATTTGAAGCTCTATGGTTTTGTCATCATGTATTGAGGATCCTAGACTTCTGCTCGTTTACAAAGACTCTCTTGTCTGCAGGTCGTCTATTGAAGTTCCCTCGCTATCACAATAGAGATTGACTGTCCTTCAACTGAGGCTCCCAAGCTTTAAGTTTCTCTATATAGACCCCATCAAATTCTGACGGTACATAAAAGTTCGAGGTCTTTCTCTTGAAGCTCCTTGACTTTGAACATTAAGGGCCCTAGCGTTCATCATCTCTATAAAAACTACCCGTCATTCAGATCGTCCATTGAAGCTCTATAAACACCACCTCTCCTTCTACTGTGGCTTTCAAGTTATTAGTTTCATTTCAAGCTCACTTGTATTCAGCACCTCTCTTAAGAGCCATGTCGCCTATTATGACTCCCAATGTTTTATATACATTTCATAACCTCTATGTTAGATATTCCTATCTAAAGAAATATTACTTATTTTACTTTAAAATTAAACCCTCTATTAACTATATCAGACATCGATGTATCCCTAGACTAACTTCAAAATGCATTAACTGCACACGTATCCTGTACCATTTAATGTTATTACTTACTTACTTATTACTTGATGTTTTGTCGTTTCATTGGGTAACCCAGAGGAACAACAATTTTCTTAGTTTAATTTACAAGTTCAAAATGTGCAGTTTTATCGTTACTCTACTAATTATAACTTTTAACTTGTATTTCCTAGTGTTTTTATTTTTTTCTCCAGTGTCAAAGGGGCACTTGTGTTAATTTCTCACATATGAAGTAGCAAGTGGCAGGCTCAAGAGATGTGCATGTGAATCGTGCCGTGCACTCAAATACATGGTTGGGAATTTTATGGAATTGACATAGAAGAAGGAATGTTAACGTAACACGCACATTCACACACAATGATGCAGTAACAATTTTTTGTTGACTAATAACGAACTTAAAAATGTCCTCAAAATTGTTTCATTATCTTCTATTTTTCAATATTCAAGGAAAAATTAAAGGAATTATGATTCAATTTCGTTCGAAGCCTAATTATCGATGCGACTAGCTTTTATAAATAAATATATCAACTTTATTTATTTTCTTTAATATAAAAAATAAACATATTATTTATACATTTGTTTTGAATTTCTATCCTTTAGTAAATTTTCAAATACCCCCAAGTGTTGATGACACAAATATTTAGAAATATAATCTATTACTGGATCACGCACATTCACACACACACATAAACAATCTCTAGATGATACTTTTATGGTTGTAAGTTGTTCATCATACTGATGTTGTTATAAGCGCATAACCACACACACACGCACACACAGTCATATCCAATCTTCTCCACCCACATATCCTATTATCCCTTTCATGGTTATTTACAGCTGAGGAAATTTTGTAAAGATCCATCGGAGCACATCTTCGAACTTGACGCTAGCGTCGTTACATACCGGCATTGTGTTGCACAAAAGAATTGCCTTTTTGTATTTGGGGAGAAAATGCAACCACAAAAGCCACGGAAGAGATAACCAAAGACCAACACACACATATATAGACACGGGGGGCATTGATACCTAGGCTATGATGTATTTGAACATTGGGAGTGAATGAACATCAGGGAAGTTACAAAGAATTTCCTAAGGTTATTGACAGGTCGATTGTGGGGGAGACCATTGTTTTAGCTCGTCCATGAACACCACATGACCTTCAGAATCGCTGTAAAAACTCAAAGGACTGTGAAGAAATCCCTACCTCTTGATCATGAAAATCTCCTGACTTTAAGTTTTTCTATAAATATTTCCTGACACTTACCTCAACTACAAAATGTGCCCGGCAGTCATTTCTATATTATATATTTCGATCTCCTGGCATTGCATTCATCTAAAACAATAATTTTTTTGTAGCTATATTTAGCCAAAAAACCTCCGGCCCCCTTTACCACATACATAAAATTTGCCTGGCCTTCCGCTCGTCAATAAGTGCTCATTGACCTTAGATCTGTAGATACGCCCCCATTTTCAGCTCATGTATACTAACTACTTTGAGGTAGCCTTTTAAGACTCAGTTCGTTTAATGTGACTCCCACGCCTTCTTCTTGCCTACAAAGACTCAGTTCAGACCATCAGGTCGTCCATTGAGTTTCCTAGGCTTTCAAAATCATCTATAGTGGCCCCCTGGCCTTCCGCTCATTAATTTTGACTTCATCAGTTCGTCTATTGAGACTTCTAGGCTTTCAAGTCATCAATTGTAGCTCCCAGGCCTTCAGCACAACAAATGAGACCCCTAGCCGTTACGGCCTCATTTGTCCCTAGTATTCTGAATGCAAAGCTCCAAGTCATCTATTGGCGATTCCTAGCATTCAGCTGGTCTATTAAAACTAACTGTTCGTCTATTGAGGCTCCGCTGATCTTCACCTTATCAATTCTGAGTTCAGGGCTCAAGTCGTCTATTAGGGTTCTTTAGCTCGTTAATTCTGCTTGTCTACAGAGTCACAATTCAGACCATCAGTTCGTCAATCGAGACTCCTAGGCTTTCATGCTCCTAGGCTGATGCTCCCTGGCCTTCAGTACAACAATTGAGACCCTTAGACCATCTATTGAGGCTTGTCTATTAAGACTACCTGTTCTTAAGCTCGTCTATTCCGTTTGTCTTCAAGGACTCAATTCAGACCATTCAGGTTGTTCATTAAGTTTCCCAGGCTTTCAAGCTATATATTGTGGTTCCCAAACTTTCAGCACATCAATTTTGCCTTCAAGTCATAAGTTCATTAATTGAGATTCCTAAGCTTTCAGGACATATATTGAGGCTCTTAGTAGTACAATTGAGACCCCTTCAGGTCATCTTTTGAGACTCCTAGGCCTTCATATCATATATTGGGGATCCCTAACCTTCAGCTTGTCAATTCATCAATTTTAACTACAGGTAATCAGTTCAACAATTGAGACTTCTAGGCGTTCAGATCATCTACTGAGTCTTCATGGATTTTAGCACGTCTAATGAGGTTAACCCTAATTCAGTTAGTGTACTGTGACTTACCTAATCTGAGTCAATAAACACTTGTCAATAAACAATCCCTTATCTTCAGTTTTTTATTGAGGCTCATTGACATTTAGCTCGTCTCTAAAGTCCTCCAGAACTTACCCACTTACATACAGCCTCCATGACATTTAACTAGCATCATTGAGATTCCCTAGTCCTTACCACGTCAATTTTGACTTCAGACCATCCATTGAGACTTCCAGGTCTTCAGGTCTACCTGTCCTTCTGGTGGTCTATTAAAACTCTCCGGCGTTCAGGCAATCTATTTAAGCTACCTTGCCTTTATCTTGTCTATAAAAACTACATATTTTTTAGCTCTTCTACTGGTGCTCCCAGGCCTTTAGTTTCTCTATAAGCACTCCCTAAACTCCAGTACATACATTGTTGCTTCAGACCGTTAGATCCTCTTTCGAAGCTCCCTGGATGTGAAATCTTGTATTAAGGTCCCTTGTATAGAGCTCGTCTAAAAAGACTTCCTGGTCTATATGTAATCTATTGAAACTCTTTGGTCTTCAGCTCGTTTATTCAGGGCCACGGGACTTTAGCTTGTCTATTGATTTAGAGACTCTCAAACCTTCAGGTCGTTTCTTGGGCCTGAGTCTTCAACTAGTCCATTGAGGCTTATAGCCTTTAACTTGTTTATAAAGACTACCTGTCCTTTTGTTCTTCCATTGAAGCTCCCTATCATTTACCGGACTATAGAGTCTAGCTGACCTTCGACAGAGCCTCCCAAGCCAAAGCTTCAGGTCGTAAGCTCGTTTATAAAAATTGTCTGATATTCAGCTCCTATATTGGTAGCCCCTAACATCCAGATCGTCAACAAAGAATCACTGCTTTCAGCTTGGTGCCCCAAGCCTATTCAGATGTTCTGTTGTAATTCTCAGGCTTTAGGATAATCTACTGGAGCTCGTTAACTCTTAACTTGTATAATGACACAGAGACTCCCAACTTTTCAGGTTGATTCTGGGTCTTCGACACGTCCAGTGAAGCTCCTAGCCTTCAGTTTGCCCATAAAGACTAACTGTCCTTTGGGTCTTTAATTGAAGTTCCCTACCTTTTACTGTTACACATAGAGCCTTCCTGCCCCTTGACTGAGTCTCTTAGGACTTCAGAAGCTCAGATCTCTATCTCTTCAACTTCAGTTCATATATTAAAGCTCCAGACCTTTAGTTAATTTATTGAAGCACTCTGAAGCGCTCTTAACCTTCAGCTTGCCTATAAAAAACTCTGTCCTTTGGGAATTCAATTGAACCTCTCTACGAGTTGATTGAGCCTGCCTGCCCTTCCATTGAGCCTCTCAGGACTCCAGAATCTCAAATCTCTATCTCTTAAACTTCAGCTCATATATTAAAGCTCGAGTCATTTATTGACGCAATCTGATATTCAGCTGCTATATTGATAATCCCTAACATTCAGATTGTCTACGAGACTCACTAACTTCAGCTTGGTATTCCCTATCATTTACTTGTCTATAGAGACTACATGCCCTTCGACTGAGATTCACAGAATTTCAGCTACTCAATAGACACTCCTTAAGCTACATCTCTTTAACTCCTTTACTGAAGATACCAGTTATTAACCTTTATTTTTTTTTTGCTTCCGACATTCAGCACAGGCCATTTGACCTCCAATAGAGGCTTCATAGTCTTCAGAATGTGCATAAAACTAGCTTTCAGCTATTAATTTTGACTTCAAGCCTTCAAATTGTCCCCAGTTATATAGGTCGGCTATTTAGGCTTATTGTTCTTCAGCTCGCCTATAAGGATTACCATCTATACACGAAGCCTATTGAGGTTCTCTCTCCGTCATCTTCTCATTAAGACTTCCTGGCCTTTAGATACTGTATTTTGGCTCTCTGGTATTTACCTCGACTGTGGGAACTCTTTTGAGGCTCCTGACATGCAGATTGTCTATAAATTCGTCTGTGTCCATAAACTCCCTTTAGCATTGGGTTGAAGCTTCCTGGTCTTTTGTTCTTTTATTGGTGCCCCCAAGTCGTCAGCTCAGTAGTACCCAAAAATATAAATGTCCCGACTAATATTAGGCATTTTTAATTTTCACCCACTCATTGTTCAGTGGGAAAAATATCGGAACGGCCGAACTTGGCAATATTTTTTTGCTGACCCTCTTCTTCTCAGAATTCAATCCAGATTCCAATACGATCTCATATCGCCATACCACACATGCTATAGATATCTCAGCTAATATACGAAGAAAATGAGAACAAAAGATAATAAACACTCGAAGCTATTTATTATGTGTGCACACACACATGCATACACATTCTCCCATTTAGGACATTCAAGCATAAATGTCAATAACAATGGAAGAAATAATGGCAACGACCGACGCACCACTACGACACCGACTACGACGACTTGGACCATTAGAAGTGCAAAAGCTGAAACTGTAACTGCAGCTACTGTTGTTGTTGTGGTGCATGTTGTTGTTGTTCTTGTTAGTGTGTTAATGTTACTGTTGTATTTACTGCTACCATTTTGTGAACGTTGCATCGCTATTGTTCTTGCTGCTACTGCTGCCGTTGCTAATGTAGAACAAATGACAATGACAGCAACAAAGCAAGAATGTTGTCACTGACAACAACAACGCAATGAAGAACATTAGAGATTCGAATGAAGTCGGTTGACGTCAAAGTGTGACTTTTTTGTGACACATTGCCAAATAAAGCGTCAAATATTTGTAAAGACTTGTAATGAAGATCTTCTGAGAATGGTGGAGGAATGTGTGTGGTAATTAAATGACAAGGGACGATGTAATTTTAAATGACATATTAGACTATAAAGCAGACAGAAATCATATAAATAATAATCAGAGTATATTGAACTTTATGTTTAAAGATGGTTATTGGAATTGTATTTTCAGTCAATATTAATGAGATAGTTTTAAACAAATCTGAAGATTAATAGAATTAGCCCATATGTTTCGACTTACCTTGAAATTTTATTGAAATGAAAATCATCCTTAAATTTGAACACCAATCCAATTGAAAATGCTTCTGGAAGTAAAAAAAAAATAATAACAGGTTTTATAATGATCGAACAATGAAAATTAATTCAAAACAGTATTGTGATTTATGATGGAAACCTTTCCATACAAATTTGGACCAATTGAAAATGCTAAATTGAGAAGGTTTAAATATTTTGGTACTGAACTGACATTTTCCCTGTGAGAAAAATGTTGATATATTCCCTGTACTTCGTGAGTTGCAGTTCGTTAATTGAGGTATTCGGACCTGTCAGCTGGTATATTGATGCTCTCTTTGACTTCAGCTAGTTTATTGAGACCTTCCAGGCCTTCAGTTACTCTCTTGAGAGCCCCTGACTTTCTGCAATCTTTTCTACTTTCGTAAAGATCCCCAGGTCTACAGCTTATTTAATCGTCTCTTGAGGTTCTATGGCCTTTCTATAAATAGTCTACAACACTATAAAAATTCATCTTTACATAAGATCTCCTACTGAAGCTCCGTAGCCGTTTCTTACATGTAAACCGACTGAGACTCCCTAACCATTACTTCGTATATAAAATTTCCAAGACTGTATATTTTCATTATTAAAGCTCTCTGGTTTTGTGCTCCCGTATTGGGGTCCCTGGCTTTCAGCTCCTCTATATAAACTTCCTGATATACAACTCTTCTGTAAAGGTCCCCTAGTATTCAGCTTATCTGCAAAAACGCCTAGACCTTTGGCTCAACTATAAAGACTACCTGCAAATTGAATGTAGTATCCCGGATCTTCAGATCGCATATTCAACTTCCATGCCCGCCCTATTAAAACTGCCTGATTTCGGGTTGCTGTATTGGGGTCCTTGGCTTTCAGTTCGTCTATAAAAGACTACTTGGGGTTCAACTCGCCTATTAAAACTGCTTTATTTTTGCACGTTTATTGAATCTCACTGGTCTTCAGAACGTCTAAGGAAAATTCTAACCCTGCAGGTCTTCTATTGAGGTTCCTAGCCTTTAGTTTGTCTATAAAGACTACATGTTCTTCAACTCATGAATTTAATGTCCCTTGCCTTCACTTCTTTATAGAGACTACCTGCAAATCGACTGAGTCACCCAGGCCTTCAGCTTCTCTATAAATACTCCTTAATCATCCACTCGTATATTAACGTATATTAGCCATTATCTATTCTATTGAAATTCTCTGATCTTGAGCTCCTGTAATAGAGCCCCTGGTTTTCAACTCGTCTACAAAAACCCTGGGCTTCAGTTCTTCTGTAAACAGTCCCTGATCGTCAACTTGTCTACAAAGGCTCTTAGTTCTTCGGATCATTCCAAGGGGACCTTTGACCTCCACCTCGTCTATAAAGAGTCCCTAACATACAGGCTTTCAGTTCACCTATTCAGGTTGCATGGACATTAGCTCGTTTATTGGCCCTGTCTTTAGCTCGTCTATTGAGACTCCTGGTTTTTAGTTTGTCTATAAAGACTAGATATTCTTCAAATCGTCAATTGAAACTCGTTTGCCTTCAGTTGCCTATTGATATTGAGACTACCTGTCAATCGACTGAGGTTCCCACACTCTCAGGTTCTCTATAAAAAATACCTAACTATCAGCATCGGACTTAATGTTATAAGCCCTTAGCTTCTCTATTCGAGTTCCTTCTTTAAAGAATTCTCTGAGATTCAGCTCTAATGTAAAGCTGCCATTATTTTGCCTACAAACATTCCTAGATCTTTGGGCTCTTAGATCTATAAATAGTTTTTTAACATTCAGCTGGATACAATTTCTGTTATTTAGGCTCATATCTCCTTTATTGAGAATCCCCGAAATTCAGCTTATCTACTGAGGCTGCATGGACTTTAGCTCAGTTATTTAAGGTCCCTGGTCTTAAGTTCTTATAGTAAGATCTTCAGGTCTTCTACTGAAGCTCCTGCCGACCACGTTGTCTCTATAGACAGACAGCTCTCTAGCATTCGCTATTTTATAAAGACTATCTGTAAATCGACTCAGCTTCTCTATAAAGACTCCCTAACCATAACATATCAAAGCTCATCTATTGAAGCTGCTTGGTTTCGTGTTGGACTTCCTGGCCTTAAAGTTGTATGCATAGACCCCTAGACTTTCTTGAGGCTTCCTAGCCCTCAGCTTGTACATCCCGTACCAATCCCGTCTATAAAAAAAACCCCTTGGGGCTCTATGGCCCTTAGCTCGTATATAAAGAGTCTCTAATATTAGCTGGTCGCTAAAGTCTCCTTGGAGAGACGGTAAGTCGGCTAAGGCTACGAGACCCCTTTTTAAAACACTCAATATCAGCCCAAAAGTTCTAAGACTTTATTGAAGTTCTCTCTAGAAAAAACTATACAAAGATTTCGAATCGTCTCTAAATAACCCCTGAAGGCTCTGGTCTTTTGAACGTCTACGCGATACCAATATAGAATAGAGTATGTTTAAATAATTGCAGAGCACTAACCGTGGATTTTTTAAGGACTCAGAGTGGACTTTTTAAAGAATATTTTTATGGACTATGTGTGGAGTTTTTTAAAAAGAATATTTGTTAAAGAGTAAGCGTGAATTTTTCAATATTGGGTTCGAAATTGGCAGGTATCGGCCATTAATTAGACATAGCCCTCATATAATTCCTACATTATGTAATCATCCTGGTCCCCCTTTAGGCATAGCCTCATATAAACTTGCAATCTATATTGCAATAGTTTGAGGGTTTCGTACACTACCATGCGTTATCAGTATCAGTCCACGTTTTAAGGTTTTTAAATTTTAGGGAAAGTCCACATTAAAAATTGCTGAAATTTGTATATCACACATGTAGAATTATCGGTATAGGTCCACTTTTTGGTATGTTCCCTATATTTTCATTGCAAGTATCTGTCAGTATATCTATGGAGCAGGGTATCCAAAGTTCGGTCCGGTCAAACTTAACGCCTTTTTCACTAGTTTTTTTTTCATTCGAATCCCCTTTGAAACATTTTAAAAATTAGATTATAACCTCATTTGTTGACTAAATGCGGCTATTCTGATAGGTTTACTAATGGTGGAAGGTATAACATATTAATTCCGATTAATGGTAATATCGGAACTCCTTTTATTAAATATGTGACATCTATTTCATTAAATAGAGTATAGAAATGGAGACGTGCAAACCCAGTTTCCTCTTTCACATAAAAGTACTTTCCTGCGTATGATAAACATCAATTAACAAGATGTGACTCATACGCCAGGTGGCCTTCCGATAGGTAAATGACAAATAGCTAACACACAATCTATTTTCTCAAATCTTCTTCACACAACAACAACTTCTTTGATTAGAAATTTCGTAAAATTGTCTTCTTTCTTCTTCTTCTGAAACAAAATAGAAAAACAAATTGTCAAACACACAACAAAAATTTGTTCTATCCTCAAAAACCAATTGACTGTCACCAAACAAAACATCCTTCCGTATAGAATGTCGAACTCTAGGAGTATGTTGCGGTGTATGTATGTGTCTCCATGTGTGTGTGCGAGTGATAGAAATCTTCTGCTTAATTGAACATCTATCACTCATTTCATCACCAGCCATCCAGCCAGCAATGATTTGGTTCATTAGAAAAGATTGGCTTTGGTATTCAGGTTACTTTTGCCAATACAAATTGGATGTTATTTTGAACATCAGTCAGTGAGTCAGTCAGCCAGCTGGCTGATGATGTTAACGGAATGACAAACATGCTGAGAGAGGTGGGGAAAGTTAAGACTTAAAACAGATCACCGAACGTTGAGTAAATCTGTTAGACATTTGTCATTCGGTATTTGGGGCGTGCGAGTGCATGCGTGTATGTTTGCAGTGTGTTGTAGTGAACGCAGCCATAAGTGTTACGTTGTTTATCCCATAGCTGTGAACATCATCATCATGCCGTCGTTGCTACACACATGTTATTTGCAGGTGTCCTTTCCATTCACCTTTCAACGGTTAACTACTAAGACCCATTTTTCATGATTTTTAGTACCATTCTACCGGCCGGACTGTTGCATAGGCTTAGCATTGTTTCGCCTGCCTAAATTATTTCGCTGTCGTCATAATCAAGTCAATCCGTTAATGTAAATGTAAAGATTAGCAGTCAAAGCCCGTTCAGAATACCTCCACTTTCGTCAGCTTTTCAAGCGAACAAGAATAGCGAAACCACCTTGTTTTTGGCGCCATCAATGTTTACTTTAGCCATTAAGTAAGTTGGAGGAGGGGTGCAGAGGGCACCAACAAGATACTGTGTGAGTACACCTTTTTCATCGACTGCGTTCTTGTTGTTATTGTGGTGGCTTCTTTGTTTACTTTTCTTTTCTGATGGAATTTTAAAGTTTTACAAAGAGGGCAAGTTGTGGATACTCTGTGTTTTTTTTTTTTTTTTTTGCAATACTTTGCATAACTTTGGAATTCGTAAAGTTTGAAGCTTATGCAAGAACTATTTCTTTATAACTGGAATTGATTTAAACAAAATATGTAAAGATAGTCGGAAAGGCGAACAAAACGGAATTTATTCAATATTTTTCTTTTGCTTGTTTTCCGGGTGGGGTTAAAATGGTAATTTTCTTTAGAAATCAAGGGGAGGAAGGGGATAGAATTTTTGTTTCGGGTTTGTGGTAAAGAACTATCAAAAGACTAGATTTCTTAAAGAATATTTTATTCAACGAAAAACCTGTGAGGAAAGTAGTAAAGTCGGACAGGGCCGACCATATGACACCCTTCACCACATTGGGTATATTGCACATATGTATCTTTACAATTGTATGTCAATGTTCCCTCGAAGAAACATACTCATGTCTTTCTGCAACCTATGATAAATTAAATTTCATTCGGGCCGATTTAGAGTCGTATGCGTAACATGGGACCAATTTATGGAAAACGATTTATAGCAAAATTGATAAAAATTTAATTTCAATCGGACACCCGTTCGAAATACATATCGAAGCTATGGCTGCATCTGCACCAATTTCAACAAAACCCAATAACGTCATTGAAGTCTCAATTTGATACGTTGTGCAAAATTTCGTGTTAATCAGACAAACATTAGGAGTTTGATGCACTATTTATGTAAAATCGGACGAAAATATATATAGGAACTATATCTAAATCTGAACGGATTTTCGTGAAATTTTGCACACATCATTCTAGGCTTAATTCAGTACGCTTTGCCAAATTTCGTGCAAATCGGGACTTTGGTGCACCATGTACCTTAAATCGGACGAAAATATATATGGGAGCTATACCTAAATCTGAACCGATTTTCTCCAATTTCAATAGGGTTCGTCCTTGGGCCAATTAAGTGACCTGTGCCAAATTTCATCCAAATCGGATCATAAATACGACCTGTACTTTGTTAACAAAAATACATGGACGGACGGAAATGCATAAATCGACTCACGAAGTGATTCTATGCATATACTCAAAAGGAACCATGGGTCTATCTCGTTTCTTTTTGCCTGTTACAAACATATGCACAAAGACCCTGTACCACAGTGTGGTGAAGGGTATAAAAAGAGGCGTGGATTTTTTAAAGAATATTTTTTCAAGGACCATCCCATGAGGCGTGGATTTATTAAAGAATATTTTTTCAAGGACCATCAAAGAGGCGTGCATTTTTTAAAGAATATTTTTTCAAGGGCCATCCCATGAGGCGTGGATTTATTAAAGAATATTTTTTCAAGGACCATCAAAGAGGAGTGCATTTTTAAAGAATATTTTTTCAAGGGCCATCCCATGAGGCGTGGATTTATTAAAGAATATTTTTTCAAGGACCATAAAAGAGGCGTGCATTTTTTTCAAGGGCCATCAAAGAGGCGTGGATTTTTTAAAGGAATATTTTTTCAACGATCATACCAAGAGGCGTGGATTTTTTAAAGAATATTTTTTCAAGGGCCATCAAAGAGGCGTGGATTTTTTAAAGAATATTTTTTCAAGGGCCATCAAAGAGGCCTGGAATTTTTAAAGAATATTTTTTCAAGGGCCATCAAAGAGGCGTGGATATTTTAAAGAATATTTTTTCAAGGGCCATCAAAGAGGCGTGGATTTTTTAAAGAATATTTTTTCAAGGGCCATCAATGAGGCCTGGAATTTTTAAAGAATATTTTTTCAAGGGCCATCAAAGAGGCGTGGATTTTTAAAGAATATTTTTTCAATGGCCATCAAAAAGGCGTGGATTTTTTAAAGAATATTTTTTCAAGGACCATCAAAGAGGCGTGGATTTTTTAAAGAATATTTTTTCAAGGGCCATCAAAGAGGCGTGGATTTTTTAAAGAATATTTTTTCAAGGGCCATCAAAGAGGCTGGATTTTTTAAAGACTATTTTTTCAAGGGCCATCAAAGAGGCTGGATTTTTTAAAGACTATTTTTTCAAGGGCAATCACAGAGGCGTGGATTTTTTAAAGGAATATTTTTTCAAGGGCCATCAAAGAGGCGTGGATTTTTTAAAGATTATTTTTTCAAGGGCCATCAAAGAGGCGTGGATTTTTTAAAGATTATTTTTTCAAGGGCCATCAAAGAGGCGTGGATTTTTTAAAGAATATTTTTTCAAGGGCCATCAAAGAGGCGTGGATTTTTTAAAGAATATTTTTTCAAGGGCCATCAAAGAGGCGTGGATTTTTTAAAGAATATTTTTTCAAGGGCCATCAAAGAGGCGTGGATTTTTTAAAGAATATTTTTTCAAGGGCCATCAAAGAGGCGTGGATTTTTTAAAGAATATTTTTCAAGGGCCATCAAAGAGGCGTGGATTTTTTAAAGAATATTTTTTCAAGGGCCATCAGAGGCGTGGATTTTTTAAAGAATATTTTTTCAAGGGCCATCAAAGAGGCGTGGATTTTTTAAAGAATATTTTTTCAAGGGCCATCAAAGAGGCGTGGATTTTTTAAAGAATATTTTTTCAAGGGCCATCAAAGAGGCGTGGATTTTTTAAAGAATATTTTTTCAAGGGCCATCAAAGAGGCGTGGATTTTTTAAAGAATATTTTTTCAAGGGCCATCAAAGAGGCGTGGATTTTTTAAAGAATATTTTTTCAAGGGCCATCAAAGAGGCGTGGATTTTTTAAAGAATATTTTTTAAAAAGACTAGATTTCTTAAAGAATATTTTATACAACGAAAAACCAGTGAGGAAAGTAGTAAATTCGGACAGGGCCGACTATATGACACCCTTCACCACTTTGGGTATATTGCACATATGTATCTTTACAATTGTATGTCAATGTTCCCTCGAAGAAACATACTCATGTCTTTCTGCAACCTATGATAAATTAAATTTCATTCGGGCCGATTTAGAGTCGTATGCGTACCATGGGACAAATTTATGGAAAGCGATTTATAGCAAAATTGATAAAAAATTAATTTCAATCAGACACCCGCTCGGAATACATATCGAAGCTATGGCTGCATGTGCACCAATTTCAACAAAACCCAATAACGTCATTCAAGTCTCAATTTGATACGTTCTGCAAAATTTCGTGTTAATTGGACAAACATTATGAGTTTGATGCACCATTTATGTAAAATCGGACGAAAATATATATAGGAGCTATATCTAAATCTGAACGGATTTTCATGAAATTTAGCACACATCATTCTAGGCTTAATTCAGTACGCTGTGCAAATTTCGGGCAAATCGGGACTTTGGTGCACCATGTACCTTAACTCGGACGAAAATATATATGGAAGCTATACCCAAATCTGAACCGATTTTCTCCAATTTCAATAGGGAACCATGGGTCTATCTCGTTTCTTTTTGCCTGTTACAAACATATGCACAAAGACCCTGTACCACAGTGTGGTGAAGGGTATAAAAAGAGGCGTGGATTTTTTAAAGAATATTTTTTCAAGGACCATCCCATGAGGCGTGGATTTATTAAAGAATATTTTTTCAAGGACCATCAAAGAGGCGTGCATTTTTTAAAGAATATTTTTTCAAGGGCCATCCCATGAGGCGTGGATTTATTAAAGAATATTTTTTTCAAGGACCATCAAAGAGGCGTGCATTTTTTAAAGGAATATTTTTTTCAACGACCATACCAAGAGGCGTGGATTTTTTAAAGAATATTTTTTCAAGGGCCATCAAAGAGGCCTGGAATTTTTAAAGAATATTTTTTCAAGGGCCATCACAGAGGCTGGATTTTTTAAAGACTATTTTTTCAAGGGCCATCAAAGAGGCTGGATTTTTTAAAGACTATTTTTTCAAGGGCCATCACAGAGGCGTGGATTTTTTAAAGGAATATTTTTTCAAGGGCCATCAAAGAGGCTGGATTTTTTAAAGACTATTTTTTCAAGGGCCATCAAAGAGGCTGGATTTTTTAAAGACTATTTTTTCAAGGGCAATCACAGAGGCGTGGATTTTTTAAAGGAATATTTTTTCAAGGGCCATCAAAGAGGCGTGGATTTTTTAAATAATATTTTTTCAAGGGCCATCAAAGAGGCGTGGATTTTTTAAAGAATATTTTTTCAAGGGCCATCAAAGAGGCGTGGATTTTTTAAAGAATATTTTTTCAAGGGCCATCAAAGAGGCGTGGATTTTTTAAAGAATATTTTTTCAAGGGCCATCAAAGAGGCGTGGATTTTTTAAAGAATATTTTTTCAAGGGCCATCAAAGAGGCGTGGATTTTTTAAAGAATATTTTTTCAAGGGCCATCAAAGAGGCGTGGATTTTTTAAAGAATATTTTTTCAAGGGCCATCAAAGAGGCGTGGATTTTTTAAAGAATATTTTTTCAAGGGCCATCAAAGAGGCGTGGATTTTTTAAAGATTATTTTTTCAAGCACCACAAAGAGGCGTGGATTTTTTAAAGAATATTTTTTCAAGGGCCATCAAAGAGGCGTGGATTTTTTAAAGAATATTTTTTCAAGGGCCATCAAAGAGGCGTGGATTTTTTAAAGAATATTTTTTCAAGGGCCATCAAAGAGGCGTGGATTTTTTAAAGAATATTTTTTCAAGGGCCATCAAAGAGGCGTGGATTTTTTAAAGAATATTTTTTAAAAAGACTAGATTTCTTAAAGAATATTTTATACAACGAAAAACCAGTGAGGAAAGTAGTAAATTCGGACAGGGCCGACTATATGACACCCTTCACCACTTTGGGTATATTGCACATATGTATCTTTACAATTGTATGTCAATGTTCCCTCGAAGAAACATACTCATGTCTTTCTGCAACCTATGATAAATTAAATTTCATTCGGGCCGATTTAGAGTCGTATGCGTACCATGGGACAAATTTATGGAAAACGATTTATAGCAAAATTGATAAAAAATTAATTTCAATCAGACACCCGCTCGGAATACATATCGAAGCTATGGCTGCATGTGCACCAATTTCAACAAAACCCAATAACGTCATTCAAGTCTCAATTTGATACGTTCTGCAAAATTTCGTGTTAATTGGACAAACATTATGAGTTTGATGCACCATTTATGTAAAATCGGACGAAAATATATATAGGAGCTATATCTAAATCTGAACGGATTTTCATGAAATTTAGCACACATCATTCTAGGCTTAATTCAGTACGCTGTGCAAATTTCGGGCAAATCGGGACTTTGGTGCACCATGTACCTTAACTCGGACGAAAATATATATGGAAGCTATACCCAAATCTGAACCGATTTTCTCCAATTTCAATAGGGAACCATGGGTCTATCTCGTTTCTTTTTGCCTGTTACAAACATATGCACAAAGACCCTGTACCACAGTGTGGTGAAGGGTATAAAAAGAGGCGTGGATTTTTTAAAGAATATTTTTTCAAGGACCATCCCATGAGGCGTGGATTTATTAAAGAATATTTTTTCAAGGACCATCAAAGAGGCGTGCATTTTTTAAAGAATATTTTTTCAAGGGCCATCCCATGAGGCGTGGATTTATTAAAGAATATTTTTTTCAAGGACCATCAAAGAGGCGTGCATTTTTTAAAGGAATATTTTTTTCAACGACCATACCAAGAGGCGTGGATTTTTTAAAGAATATTTTTTCAAGGGCCATCAAAGAGGCGTGGATATTTTAAAGAATATTTTTTCAAGGGCCATCAAAGAGGCCTGGAATTTTTAAAGAATATTTTTTCAAGGGCCATCAAAGAGGCTGGATTTTTTAAAGACTATTTTTTCAAGGGCCATCAAAGAGGCTGGATTTTTTAAAGACTATTTTTTCAAGGGCCATCACAGAGGCGTGGATTTTTTAAAGGAATATTTTTTCAAGGGCCATCAAAGAGGCGTGGATTTTTTAAAGAATATTTTTTCAAGGGCCATCAAAGAGGCGTGGATTTTTTAAAGAATATTTTTTCAAGGGCCATCAAAGAGGCGTGGATTTTTTAAAGAATATTTTTTCAAGGGCCATCAAAGAGGCGTGGATTTTTTAAAGAATATTTTTTCAAGGGCCATCAAAGAGGCGTGGATTTTTTAAAGAATATTTTTTCAAGGGCCATCAAAGAGGCGTGAATTTTTTCGAAGAATATTTTTTCAAGGACCATACCAAGAGGCGTGGATTTTTTAAACAATATTTTTTCAAGGACCATACCAAGAGGCGTGGATTTTTTAAAGAATATTTTTTCAAGGACCATACCAAGAGGCGTGGATTTTTTAAACAATATTTTTTCAAGGACCATACCAAGAGGCGTGGATTTTTTAAAGAATATTTTTTCAAGGACCATACCAAGAGGCGTGGCTTTTTTAAAGAATATTTTTTTCAAGGACCATACCAAGAGGCGTGGATTTTTTAAAGAATATTTTTTCAAGGACCATACCAAGAGGCGTGGATTTTTTAAAGAATATTTTTTCAAGGACCATACCAAGAGGCGTGGATTTTTTAAAGAATATTTTTTCAAGGACCATACCAAGAGGCGTGGATTTTTTAAAGAATATTTTTTTCAACGACCATACCAAGAGGCGTGGATTTTTTAAAGGAATATTTTTTTCAACGATCATACCAAGAGGCGTGGATTTTTTAAAGGAATATTTTTTTCAACGACCATACCAAGAGGCGTGGATTTTTTAAAGGAATATTTTTTTCAACGACCATACCAAGAGGCGTGGATTTTTTAAAGGAATATTTTTTTCAACGACCATACCAAGAGGCGTGGATTTTTTAAAGGAATATTTTTTTCAACGACCATACCAAGAGGCGTGGATTTTTTAAAGGAATATTTTTTTCAACGACCATACCAAGAGGCGTGGATTTTTTAAAGGAATATTTTTTTCAACGACCATACCAAGAGGCGTGGATTTTTTAAAGGAATATTTTTTTCAACGACCATACCAAGAGGCGTGGATTTTTTAAAGGAATATTTTTTTCAACGACCATACCAAGAGGCGTGGATTTTTTAAAGGAATATTTTTTTCAACGACCATACCAAGAGGCGTGGATTTTTTAAAGGAATATTTTTTTCAACGACCATACCAAGAGGCGTGTATTTTTTAAAGGAATATTTTTTTCAACGACCATACCAAGAGGCGTGGATTTTTTAAAGGAATATTTTTTTCAACGACCATACCAAGAGGCGTGGATTTTTTAAAGGAATATTTTTCTAAGGACTAGGCGTGGATTTTTTAAAGGAATATTTTTTTCAAGGACCAAGACAAGGCGTGTATTTTTTAAAGGAATATTTTTATCAGGCACGTGTAGACCAAGAGGCGTGGATTTTTTAAAGGAATATTTTTTTCAACGACCATACCAAGAGGCGTGGATTTTTTAAAGGAATATTTTTTCAAGGGCGTGGATTTTTTAAAGGAATATTTTTTCAAGGACCATACCAAGAGGCGTGGATTTTTTTAAATAATATTTTTTCAAGGACCATACCAAGAGGCGTGGATTTTTTAAAGAATATTTTATCAAGGACCATACCAAGAGGCGTGGATTTTTTAAAGAATATTTTTTCAAGGACCATACCAAGAGGCGTGGATTTTTTAAAGAATATTTTTTCAAGGACCATACCAAGAGGCGTGGATTTTTTAAATAATATTTTTTCAAGGACCATACCAAGAGGCGTGGATTTTTTAAAGAATATTTTTTCAAGGGCCATCAAAGAGGCGTGGATTTTTTAAAGAATATTTTTTCAAGGGCCATCAAAGAGGCGTGGATTTTTTAAAGAATATTTTTTCAAGGACCATACCAAGAGGCGTGGATTTTTTAAAGAATATTTTTTCAAGGGCCACCAAAGAGGCCTGGAATTTTTAAAGAATATTTTTCCAAGCATCCTCAGAGGCCTGGAATTTTTAAAGAATATTTTTCCAAGCATCCTCAGAGGCCTGGAATTTTTAAAGAATATTTCGACGTCTTTCAAGGCCTACAAGAGGCGTGGATTTTTTAAAGAATATTTTTCAAGGACCATAAATACGAGGCGTGGATTTTGTAAAGAGTATTTTTTCAAGGACCATACCAAGAGGCGTGGATTTTTTAAAGAATATTTTTCAAGGACCATACCAAGAGGCGTGGATTTTTTAAAGAGTATTTTTTCAAGGACCATACCAAGAGGCGTGGATTTTTTAAAGAATACTTTTTAATTTGCTTAAATTATTGTCTTAACTGATTTTCTTAATTTATTATGATTTTATAATGTTTCATGGAAATTAAGTTTAAATTATTGTTTACATTCTAGAGATAGAAAACATGGTGTATCCTTCAACATTTCAAAATTATATCTAAATTTCATACAAACAAACATACAAGCAAATGTGTTAGCTAAAATTAAAAGCCAAGGATTCAAAACAGAAAAAAATACCCAAATTAATGCATGAATTCATGTCAAAATATCATATTTGCATAATTTGTAAAGCCCAAAAACAAAAAAACAAACGTAATCCATATAGATTTGTGCTTAGTTAGTAGAAGTTTTGCAATTATTTCCAAATTACAAAGAGAACGGCTTGATTATAGAAAAAATAGCAAAAATAAAAATAAATAAATATCTAACATTTTAATATGTAAAAAAAAAAAACAAAAAATGCTAAAAACAACCGAACACCATTCAAATGAATACCGATATCCACATAATATAACAAACAATTGTCTAACGTCATAGAAAAACAAACACAAATTCATGAGAAATACCCTCCGTATCTATTTGTACGTCAATTTGGGTTCCCCATATTTTCTCTATCTTTGTACAAACGACCAAACAACAACGACAACAACAACAGAACGTTCAACGAGTTTGAACAGTGGAAAACCCACAGAAACCACAAAAATTACAATTATAACATTTATGATGCAACAAAACAGAAGCTGGCAGCAGCAGCAACAGCTTCACCACCAGCCAACAAAATGAGCCTTCAACTATTGTGTCAGTGTGGTGTTAGTGGTAATAATGGCATTGCCCAATCTTTACCATTGCAATAAACACAGCAACAACAATAACTTATATGAAGATATTTTGTAAATTTCCACACATATGTATATGTATGTGTGTGATTGTTTTTGTGTGAATGCATTGCTGAACTGTGTTTAGAATTTGCGAAAATAAAAACCCCCAACCACAATCAAACACCATTGTAAGGGTATGACAACTATTCATTTGTTGTCATTGTAATATCCTATTATTAGGAAAGGGTTGGTTGCTACCGACTCATGGATTGTTCGTGGTAGACGGAAGTGACAAGGGTATACCCTACAATATGTGAAAATTTGACTATCTCTATATGGAAAATGTTTAAAATCTTATACTTACTTTTACGGTTGTGAGAAAATTTTACTCATACCAGAAAATTTAATTTTTTTGTGAAGAAAACTCTTTCAATTCAATTAAAAACCAGTGAACGGAGCATTATAGTCGGACGGGGCCGACCATATGATACCCTACACAACTCAAAATAGGGTTACATAAAATTTTGCATAGACATTTGGTGCCCAAAAAGAACACTCTGTGCCAAAATACATCCAATTTGATTGTAAAATGTGTCTAATAGACAAAAAATACCTTAAATCGGGAGATACGGTTATATGGGGGCCAAATCAAAACTTGGACCCAGGGACCCCATGTTGGATTTTTATATTAGCTTTGACATTAGAAACATGTATGCAAAATTTAGGCTGCCTATGTCAAGAGGTTCGGCAGCTAATGATTTTATACCCAATTTTTGGGTAAATACTTAAAATAGGGGTACCTTTGTATGGGGGCTACCAGTAAACGTGGACCTACATACATAAAATTTTGCATAGACATTTGGTGCCCAAAAAGAACTCTCTGTGCCAAATTACAGCCAATTTGATTGTAAAATGTGTCTAATAGACAAAAAATACCTTAAATCGGGAGATACGGTTATATGGGGGCTATATCAAAACTTGGACCCAGGGACCCCATGTTGGATTTCTATATTTGCTTTGACATTGGCTGCCTATGTCAAGTGGTTTGGCAGTTAATGAGTTTATACCCAATTTTTGGGTAAAAACTCGGGTAGAGTAACTTCCGGTATTGTGGACCATGCGTCAAATGTGGACCACCCCCCATATCTAAGAAAGTGCTTGAAATATGCCAATGCCGCCTTGATAAATGTTTTCCTAATTAGTGAAAACAAACATCAAACTTGGTTTTTAATAAATAATTGCAATGTTGAAAATTTAGTAGGTGAAAATGTAGCTCTGATCTTAAAAGTGTGACTTGAAAATTTTTTAGCACAATAGTCGAACGATTTTGTAAAATAGTCGAACATTTTGTTTTTCTCGAATATAAAGAGGTTATGTGGTTTTCTTGTTTTCTTTAACAAAAATACACGTTTATCTGTAATTACTTTCGGTTATTTTTACATTTTTATTCATTTTTGAAGCCGATAATTATTTTTAAATAAAAATATTCAATGTCGGGTAATGTGGACCACTATAAAAAAGTGGGACTTTTTTATGAGGACGAGTTCGAAACAAGGGCGTTTTTAATATGCGAGGAGGTATTCTATCCTCTGAAAACTCGATATCCGAAATTATAGGTGCCTCGGTTGGATAATGAAGCAAGGACCTTCAAAATACCGCAAATGGGGTGGTACCCTTAAATGGGGGCTATTCCAAAACATAAACCCATTTATTTTTGCATTTATTGTTACCCAGGAGTGCAATAAATTGAAATTTATCACAACCAATCCACAACCTACCTTTAACTTACTGATCCTCATTACCCACACATACTGGTCCACATTACCCGCCAAGTTATTTTTATTCGCAGTTTAGAGCTTTTTGAAATATAATGCAATAACATTTTTATGGACAAATATATATAATTTTTGACCTGGAATATAATTAGCCAACAAATCTACCATGCTGTGAAAACAATTTGTTTTTATTTTTTACCATTGTTACGCCCACAATATCAAAAAAAAGAAAATGGTGGTCCACATTACCCGAAGTTACTCTATTTACCCAAGTATTTACCCACGTCTTTAAAGTATCGTAAAACTATGCATTCTAAATCGATTTGATAACAGAAACCCGGAAATAGGGTGTAAGATATTGTTTTACCGATTCAATATAGTAAATACCCAAATAAATACCCGCAAATGGGTATTTACCCACCCCTTGGGTATTTACCCGGTAAATACCATCTCTAGGCACATTTCATCCCAAAATTGTTATCAGATCATCACCGAAAATTATAGGCATTGTCCTTGACCATAATTGGAACTTCATGGAACATTTTAAAGCGATCAGCGCTATATTTTCGCCCTCTAGTTTTCGGCCCACTTCAACCCAAAATTATTATCTGATCATCACCGAAAATTGTAGGCGTTGTACTTGACCATAATTGGAATTTCATGGAAAATTTTGCAGCGACCAGCGCTATATTACCGCCCTTTAATATGGTAATGGATTACTAACTAATATCTGAATACGTAAGCACCTGTAAACAATTGAGTGTAACCCCCATATACGAGTACATACAACAATATAATTGGTATCAATTAAAAGGTCAACCACTCCTCTTTGATACACCATCAACTTCTCGGGCATATGTCCTTCAGGACTAAATATACGCGCCATAGAGTACAAATTTGGTCATTTTTTCACATAAAATCGTGGTTCATTTGACCCGCTAAATATTCACCGATCTTTATCAAAACAGGTATTCTTACTCCTTGGGTCGATCACATTTTCCATGTAAAATTTCGCGATGTTCCGACCATAATTGCAACCTCTAGAGCGGCCAGAAAACCTGAAAAAAATATGTATTTGGTAAATTTCATCCCCTCAATATTAACCGATCTTTACCAAAAACAATAGGGATCTTCATTGGCCAGAAACCATCATACATGCAAAATTTCGTGAAGACTGGTCCATAAATGTGGCCTGTATCGTGTGTACAAATTATAATGGACAGACGGACCGACGGACACACATGTCTAGATCGACTCAGCTAATCGAGATATGACGATCGGTATACTCAAGGACATTTCGCGGCCTTACAAACTCTTTGGGCTGCACAAAGCTATAATACCCTGACAACATAGTTGTGTAGGGTGTAAATATTCATAATCAGAAAAGTAATAGTAAGTAATATATACACAATTTTTATATACGCAGTCTTATTGCAGTATTATCTGCCATGTCTGTCAAGCTATTATAAATAGAGGTCCACTTTTTCTGGTAGTCTTCATATAACAGAAGACTACCAGAACAATTTGGTACATTTGGTTCTTATAGGGTATCAAATTTATCCATTAACAATTATAAATATAGGTCCACTTTTTCTGGTAGACTCCATTTTTCGGTAGTTTGGGTTCTTAAGCGCATTTTTCAACCGAATTCGCTGTAATTTTGTGGTAGAATGTGGTAACAAATGTTAAGTGTGTGGGTTGCCCCAAATATACGTATTCTACCAAAGTCAGGGCTATCCGCCTTCTAAGGAAATAGTGATAAAAAAACTCGAACCTGAAGATAATGAAATATATCGCCCATTATTTATGCATCTTTCCCATAAAATAATACCTTCTGAAGGAAAGTAAAGTAAAGAGATACAAAACAAAAATGTTGGGTTAGAAGTTGACATATATCAGTCATTAATTAGGCATAGCTTCTTATAGAATGATAACGCCAAATATTCGCCAATACTTAAACTACGCAATCAACATTGGTTCCCCTTTCGGCATAGCTTCTTTTAACTTTGCAATCAATATTGCAGTAGTTTGAGGATTTTATAGTCTACCATGCGTTATCAGTATCAGTCCACGTTTTGGGCTTTTCAGATATAAGGAAAAATCCCCACTAAACATTTGATGCATTTTGTATTTCGTGTAAATAAAGGCTTACATTAATCGTTTTGTAGAATTATCGGTATAGGTCCATTTTTAGTATGTTCACTCTATTTTCATTGGAAGTGCCTGTCAGTATACCTATGGTGGATAGTATCCAAAGTTCGGCCCGGCCGAACTTAACACTTTTTATACCTTTCACTACACTGTGGTATAGGGTGTTATGTCTTTGTGCATATGCTTGTAACAGGCAAAAGGAAACGAGATAGACACATGTTTCCTTTTGAGAATATGCATAGAATCACTTTTAAAGTCGATTTATACATGTGCGTCCGTCTTTCCATGTTAAATTGTAAACAAATTACAGATCGCATTTATGATCCGAATTGGATGAAAATTGGCCTAGCTCTCGTTAGCGAATGTGGGATGTATTTAAAACCCTATACCGGCCATTATTAAAATTCTAGAACCATTTAGTATATATGTTCTCTTTAGCACGTTTTTCAAATCTACCCCTATATCTCACCCATTCCCACCGCAACGGAAATCTATCTCTATACTAAATTTGTTGTCATTTTTATGCTTTGTACACCCAAATCCAAATTAAGTATCAGTTAGTGCACAATAATATAATTTTCCATAACTACCCTAATCTAAATTTCAAATTTTAGACTTATATCGGTTCACCTAAATCCATATTGCATATGTCAGAAAAATTAATCAATCTGCACATTAATATCGACCATAAATGAAATTTGAGAACCATTAAGTAAAATCGATAAGATAAATTAAAATTTTATCAAATTTAGTTCCATTTAACACACATTAATATAAATGTCCGTAAGTACCATCATCAACCATCCAACAGAAATCATATAACCGATTTCATTTCCATTGCTTTCCATTACTATATACTTCATATAATCCAATGAAAAGCTTATTTCCCCAATTTCAGTATTCCAGACTTATCGGTTCAAACTGTTGTACCAATTTCCCAAAATTCCTACATTATCCTATTCTACACTCCCACAGACATCCTAAATCCAAGTTTCAGGATTCCAACTTTATTGGTTGACCCACAATTCAAATTGTATCAAATTTAGTACACAATAGTACGAATTTCAAAAACTTCCATCTTAACCCAAACCAACACCCCCACAGTGATCCAAAACCCAAGTTTCAGGATTCCAACTCTATCGGTTCACCCACAACTCAA
Organism: Musca vetustissima; assembly: GCF_032173495.1. Taxonomy (NCBI): domain Eukaryota; kingdom Metazoa; phylum Arthropoda; class Insecta; order Diptera; family Muscidae; genus Musca; species Musca vetustissima. Next base: position 28,578 of record NW_026884666.1, read on the forward strand.
ATTGTAACAAATTTAGTACACAGTAGTACCAATTTCCAAAAAAGTAATAAGTTTGCAAAACTACGTTCATATCCCAATCCTACCATCCGACGGTAATTTTAATTTCAAATTCTAGAATTCCAGCTCGATTTGTATCTCCAAATTAAATTTGTTCCAAATATAGTACTATATAGTACGTTTCGTACACCTGAGTACATGCTTTTAAAACCAACTCATGGACCCAAATTTTCAACCTTAATTCACACAGCAAATTTCAAGTTTTTAGCGCTATCCGTTCACATGCCACAGAATTGTACCAAATTTAGTAAATTTTTTGCGATAGTTATAGTTCGAATTACCAAAAAACCCTTTGGTACATCTATCCTACACTCCATCAACGCCAACCAAACCAAATTTCAGAGTTCTAGCTCCACCAGTTCGCCAAATACAAATGGTATCACATTTAGTACATTTCGTACCGTTCTAGTACAAATTTCCAAAAACCCAGCCTTATCTGTCACATTTGGACCAAAAGTGACCCTCAGCCCAAATTGCAAGACTCTAGCTTCAGCCGTTTCGAATCGTTGAATCAGACAGTCAGTCAGTCAAACACTTTACTCTTTTGTTAGTATAGATAAATTTACATTTTCAGGGTCTTTTGGTATGGTAGGCATTCCGAAACCTGGACCAAAATTGCAACACTTATTACTGTCTGCGACCATATTTCAAGTAAACTATACATTTTCATCGAATTTGGGTGAATATTAACAATTTTATAGGCCCAAAACGGGGATTTTTCAAGACCCTTTGTATGGGAGGTATTACAAATCTTGGTTCGATCTCTCCAGTTTTTTGTCAGTAGCATTATATATCTCAGTAGTTGTAAATTGCTAAATTTCGTTGAATTTGGTTGAATATTAACGATTCTATTGGCCAGAACGTTTGAGATTCTCAAGACCCATTATGTGGTAGAATATGTCCAACACTAAACCTGACAAAATTCTATATCGATGTCTTTTATAATAACTTTCAAAATTCCGAGGCTAAAATTGCTCCGCAAAGTTCCAAACAAGGTAGTGAAATTGATTTCATCGGAGCTACTTTGGTCTTACTAGTAAATGTACGAACGCATTCTGACCCATGGCATCAGAAAGTACATGTAATTCAGCTAAACTTTGGTATTCGGTATTTCTCCACGAATTTATGCCATTCTACAAACATGGCTTCCACAAGAGGGTCGTTGCAACCGATTTCATTTAACCTGATTTTTTGTTTTATAGTTTTCCCTGCTAATTGTAGTTGAAAAGAGGGTGGTTCAGTAACCATCCAGCCAAAAACAGAATTTTAAGCTAGTAAACTTCCAGAAATAATTGTACGAAAATCCCCTAACACAATTTTTGGATGAACTTATTGGTCCGATATATTTAATATTTGGTCAGTTGCTCTATATGCCAATAATAAGCTCTGGGCTCAACGCAAGCATTCTGCTTAGCCCTTAACTCCTTCTATTTTTGGTCGCTGTTAATAAGAACTTGCGACATAGTACAGCGTATTAACCAACTTATGGGTGTTAATTCAGGACAGAAAAGGGCGAGTGCTCAGGGACGCTACTTGAAATTTTTCTAAGTTTCGTTAAATATTTACAATAAATTGACATTCCGAAAAATTGTTATTTTTTTATAAATAAAGGTATTGCAGGATCGTTTACAAATCAAGGAGGTTTTGGAAGTGCCGCTAACAATAGATATAGCTCCCATATATTGGACAAAATGCTGTTACAGCACCATATACATATATCTCGGTAATCTATCGACCGGTTATTGTAGGTAGAATGATGTAGGTTGTACTTGGTTTATATCGGTGTATATCTTATTATATCTTCCAATAAACATTTTTGAAGTCTCTCTTGTAAATACCCTAAGTTATACCCTCCTCAGCCTTATGCCTAATGAGGGTATATACACGTTGATACGGAGAAAATGTGCCTAATCGAAATATTGGTTTTAGACCCTATGTTTCTTTGGACCAAATCCGTTTCAAAAAATTTGGAGTCGATTTACACATGTCCGTCTGTTTGGTTGGTGCGCACGATAACTTTCGAAGGGAATAATCAATTTCATCCAAACTTCGCACATCTTAATATTTCTTCCAAACTGATGTTAAGTTCGATGATGGGGAAAATCGGTCCTCTCCTTCTTGTAACCCCCCAGAAAATGGTAAAAATTGTGATAAACATTTATTTTATAATAACAGGCAAACGGACTCTCCGATTTGAACCAAACTTTGCACAATCTATTATTACGAGGCCTAGATCAAGTTTGAAGATGGGACACTTTGGTCCACTGCCTTTGGTACCTTCCCCACAAAGGGTCAAATCTTTCAATATTTATAAATCCAATGTCAGGCGAATGAAATGTCCGATTTGAACCAAAGTTTGCACATCCTATTTCCTTTACCAAGTCTATATCATGTTTGAAGATGGGACCCATTGGTTTACTCCTTTTGGTACCTCCCCCACAAAATGGTCAAAATTGTGCTAAAAATTAATTTTATAATAACAGGCAAAGGGACTATCTGATTTTAACGAAACTTGGTACAACCTATTATCTTTACCAAGCCTAGATCAGGTGGGAAGATGGGACCCATTGTTGCACTTCTTCTGGTACCTCCCCCACAAATGGTCAAAATTTTTAATATTTATAAATCCAATATCATGCGAATGGAATTTTAGATTTGAACCAACCTTTGCAGAAACTGTTATATCTACCATGTCTAGATCAAGTCCGAAGATGGGACCCTTTGGTCCACTGCTTTTGGTACCTCCCCCACAAAGGGTAACAATTTTCAAAATTGTTTAATCCAATATCAGGGAAATAGAATGTCCGATTTGAACCAAACTTTGCACAATCTATTATCTTTACAAAGCCTACATCAAGTTTGAAGATGAGATCTATTGGTTTACTTTTTTGGTATCTCCCACTCAAATGATAAACATTCTCCGCAAACCATAGGGTGAGGATATATATCTGTCGGCAACACCGACTGACACTTTTTTACTTGTTTTTTATTTACACAAGATTTTTAACAAAAACAATTTTGTTTCCTATACCTCATGTAGAGTACATGAAATATATTTTCAAAGCACAACGACAACGAAAATTCTACTACGCGCCGTGGATAATAGAAACAATAGTATTCGAAAACAATTTAATGAATGACTGAATTGTGTGGCAAAGTGTAACAAAGAACTAATATGCCAAAAAAAGAACCGACAACAAAAACAAAATTCCAAGCCACAATTTTTACAACTGAAACAAAAAGAGTGAAAATAATTTTACAAAAACAATGCTTTCTAATCGCTCAGGATACAAATTACACTTCCAATATAAAATGCTATTATTTGTTATTAAATTTAAAATAAATTCTTAATATAAATTAAATAAATAAATTAAAAAAACACAATAAATTCTAAAGTAAAATATATTTCAACTATCTTGTGAAAAATTAGGAATTACATATAAAAATTTCTAGAAAGTGACATACTATTCTAATCGGAAAATACACCCTGAAAACTACTAAATGAAATCGTTCTATTCCGGGAAATGTCAATGCAAGATAGACCCAATATATTTAAATTTTAACTAGATATCAACTATAAATATTAACCAGTGAGCGGAGCAGTATAGTCGGACGGGGCCGACCATGCGATACCCTACACAACTACCACGAACTCTAACTTTCTGAGGATGTTTATTCCGAGTCTGAGTAATATTTCGTGATATTTGCCTCCGATTAGAGGTTAACAACACCTCTTCCTTGCTTTTTTCGAATATTCAGTACAGTCCTTGTAATTACTTGTCCAGGGTACCTTCACGGTGGGTTGTGTTGTGATTTTCGGATTATACTCTACTCGAAAACACACAAAAAATTATGTTTTCGGTCCATTTCATCCCAAAATTTTAATCTGATCATCACCGAAAATTATAGGCGTTGTTCTTGACCATAACTGGAACTTCATGAAAAATTTCAAAGCCATCAGCGCGATATTTCTCCCTCTAATGTGGTAATGGGTTACTGAATAATATCTGAATACGTAAGCACCTGTAAATATTTGACTGTAACTCCCACATCTGAGTAGATACATCACTATATTTGGTATCAATTTAAAGGCCAACCACTCCTCTTGGATGTGCTATCAACTCCTGGAGTCTACATCCTCCAGGAGTAAATATATATGCCATAGAATACAAATTTTGTCATTTTTCACACAAAAGACAGGGTCCATTTGACCCGCTAAATATTGACCGATCTTTATCAAAACATGCATGCTTATTCTCTGGCCCGATCCCCTTCTCTATGCAAAAATTCGCGGTGTTTGGGCCATAATTGCGGCCTCTGGAGCGACCAGAAAAACCGACAAAAATTTAGTATTTGGTCCATTTCATCCCCTAAATATTAACCGATCTTTTCCAAAAACAATAGGGGTCTTCATTGGCCAGAACCCATCCTACATGCAAAATTTCGTGAAGATTAGTCCATAACTGTGGCCTGTATCGTGTTTACAAATTATAATGGACAGACGGACGGACGGACGGACACACATGTCTAGATCGACTCAGCTAGTCGAGATATGACGATCGGTATACTTAAAGGTGGGTCTAGGACCAATATTTCGCGGCGTTACAAACATTTGGGGCTGCAAAAAGCTATAATACCCTGACAACATAGTTGTGTAGGGTATAAAAATACAATATAATTTTGGAATTTCCCAATGTTTATTTGCGCACATTCCACTCCAAAATAAATTCACCCAAAAATACATGACTTTGCAGCCGCATTGCTATATATATCGCATAGAATCCAAAACTAGAACAAACTAAATTAAAACAAAAACAAATATTTCCCATTCCCACCCCGCCCCCTCTATAAACAATTCACTTCAATCCTTGAAAAAATCCAATTCTTGAACTATTATTTTGAATAGCGGCGACTGCTGTTGCTGCTACGCACTATTGTATTGAAGTTATTTGTATTCATTCGAATAATTTTACATTTTTCTATGCTATAAAATGTGGTTACACTAGTACTCGTACTACCACTCCGCTGCATAGTACGTACGACCGACCTTGCCATGCTATGGCAGAACTGGTTTTCACATAACCACAAAATAAACATTCATGAGACTCCCACAGCTGTAGCTGCTGCTGCTGGCACTGACTGACTCCTTAGCATAGCTAACAACAATTCGCATCGTTACTGGAGGAACAGCGATAATACCTAAAACGCAAAAATGCTAAATGGCGTCAAGTGAACAATCAAAGACAAAAGCGCACGCACACGGCACAGTGGGGGGAGAATAGAAGACGTGGATTTATTAAAGAATATTTCTTCAAGGCATAGCAGAGGCGTGGTTTTTTTAAAGAATATTTCTTCAAGGCATAGCAGAGGCGTGGTTTTTTTAAAGAATATTTCTTCAAGGCATAGCAGAGGCGTGGATTTTTTAAAGAATATTTCTTCAAGGCATAGCAGAGGCGTGGGTTTTTTAAAGAATATTTCTTCAAGGCATAGCAGAGGCGTGGATTTTTTAAAGAATATTTCTTCAAGGCATAGCAGAGGCGTGGATTTTTTAAAGAATATTTCTTCAAGGCATAGCAGAGGCGTGGATTTTTTAAAGAATATTTCTTCAAGGCATAGCAGAGGCGTGGATTTTTTAAAGAATATTTCTTCAAGGCATAGCAGAGGCGTGGATTTTTTAAAGAATATTTCTTCAAGGTATAGCAGAGGCGTGGATTTTTTAAAGAATATTTCTTCAAGGTATAGCAGAGGCGTGGATTTTTTAAAAAATATTTCTTCAAGGTATAGCAGAGGCGTGGATTTTTTAAAGAATATTTCTTCAAGGTATAGCAGAGGCGTGGATTTTTTAAAGAATATTTCTTCAAGGTATAGCAGAGGCGTGGATTTTTTAAAGAATATTTCTTCAAGGTATAGCAGAGGCGTGGATTTTTTAAAGAATATTTCTTCAAGGTATAGCAGAGGCGTGGATTTTTTAAAGAATATTTCTTCAAGGCATAGCAGAGGCGTGGATTTTTTAAAGAATATTTCTTCAAGGCATAGCAGAGGCGTGGATTTTTTAAAGAATATTTCTTCAAGGCATAGCAGAGGCGTGGATTTTTTAAAGAATATTGAATTGTTTTAATTTTTTAAAATCGTCCACTGTTCTCAGATCGTTACACCAAAGAAGATTCGCAAGAAACATTCTTGAAGGGATTCAACAGCAAACGAATGGCATTTTGTTGAAGGGAAATTATGATGGTGGCAATGTTAAATGAATTATTCATGCATATGACCATGACGATGGCGATGACGACGATGATGTTGGAAATGTTGCTACAACAACAACAACTATAACTATTGATGTTGCTGCATTTGATAGCAACGATGACGGCAACGATGATGATAACTATGCTGGCATTCTGTCGATAATGTTGTCATCGATGCTGATGCTGTCGATGGCAAAAATGATGGAAATGATGGTTGTTGATAACGCATCACTGCAATTTCGCTTCGACAAAGGAATTCTTCGGACCTGAACAACAAAAGTGTTTCCTCTGTTTCAATCAATTACAAAATATCCGATACAAGGAATCCCGTATCGATAGAGGTCGCACAAACACACATATGAGACAGGATAATTGTTTTGTAATATGGAGTTGAAATTGCAGGAATATTGAAAAAAGTATTTAATTTCAGAACAGATATGAATATAAAAAGACCTAACGTAAAGATGCCTTCAAAAATATGACAGTTCATACTTAATCTCATACTTAAATAATCCATACACAAAATCCTTAAAATCTCAACACACTAATCCGATGCTCCGAATTCCAAAAAAAAAAACAAATGCAGCTGTCCATTACTGTCTTTGAAAATTTCCTGTCCAAATGATGTTGCTTCCATCCCGCCAATGCACTCCATTCCTACCACCACACCACCTAACAACCAACACGACAGTGACATAGATTTTAGTTACTCTGACGCTTTCAGCTTAAAGCACCACACAAAATGAAACCTAGATTTTAACGAGGTTGCGTGGAGTACACTTTACTCGGCATGAAGGATATGTGGGCTTTTGGTAATAGCATATTCGAAGTAGAACCACTACCACTACTACTACTTTGTGGCAGCGATTGCGTTTTGTTTATGACAACGAATTAACCGGATATGTTGGACCTAAGAATAAGTCCGGCATTTGACAACATCAGAACACAACAGGGGTAGTAGATAAATGATTTTTTAACAAGGGAAAGAAACTAAGGGCCTTTATGTATTTCAACGCAGAGGCGTGGATTTTTATGGAATATTTTTCAAGGACCATCAAGGACCATCTCGTGGATTTATTAAAGAATATTTTTCAAGGGCCAACTGAGACGTGGATTTATTAAAGAATATTTTTTCAAGGCTCCAAAAGAAGCGTGGATTTATTAAGGATTTTTTTTCAAGGCTCCAAAAAAAGCGTGGGTTTATTAAAGAATATTTTTTCAAGGCTCCAAAAGAGGCGTGGATTTATTAAAGAATATTTTTCAAGACCCCTAAGAGGCGTGGATTTCTTAAAGAATATTTTTCAAGACCCCTAAGTGGCGTGGATTTCTTAAAGAATATTTTTCAAGGTCTTAAAAGACGTGGATTTATTCAGTAATATTTTTCAAGAATGTTTTTCAAGGCCTCTAAGAGGCGCGCCTCCGAAGACACCAACCCCGTTCCCTGTTGTTAACCACTATATTTTGTCGTAACTTTGTTTTCCGTCATCATGGGGTTGTTAGTGTTATTTTTGCTGCTGGTAAGTCTCATAATGGTTAACAATTTCGTTTTTTGGCTGCTACCGTTATCAACGTCATTTCGAACAAACACAAAAAATGGTCCATCAGATGATCATCACCACACACTCACACATATTCAGCTACACACACGCACACACACACTCAGATCAAAAGACTATTGTATTTTGTGAACAATGACCACTTTGGCACTTCCTTGTGCATTTCCTTAAACCCGATATGGAAATTTTGGTTTTTGGGCTATGGAACATTTTTACTTTCTCCACAAGCAATTTTCAGACACTCACACACACATACATACAACCAAATGAAGAAGAACACATTTGCATCTGTACATCTAGGGCACACGCATTCGGACACACTTGATGGTCATCGAAACATTTGTCAACATTTCCACTGAACCCAATGCACTTCTGTCGATGGCCAGTGAGGATGAGTTTGAAGAAGAAGATAACAAAAGGATCGTAAAAAAAACTCCGAAATAATCGACACAAAAGGAAATCAAGCTGGAAAGGATGTTGGTTACAACGAAGCAACGAAGAACAAAACCCCAGCCAAAGAAGAACACAATCATGGATGAACCAACAAACTTCGTTCTTTTTAATTTTTTTGGACAGCAACAAATTTTTGATTTGATTCTTTTTGTAGGATTTTAAAGGGTCTCTCACTCGTCCTTACATCCTTTCTCTCTCTCTCTCTCTCTATCCCAATTTTCTCCAGTTTAAATGCAATGTAGGTTTGAAGTTTAACTTTACAATTGCTTTGGCGAATAAAATGATATGCACGTTTGAATGAATGCAAGTGTATTATGTGCCTGAGTCCGTTCCAACACTAATACACATGCAAACACGACTCCGGCTGCTTGCACGCACGCACACACACAAATACACTTTCAAACAATTGCGGCAAAAATTGTTCGTACATTGTTTGGTTGGTCATTTGCAGCATTTATAGGGGTAATTGTGTTATTTGTAATTTTTGTCAATCTTGGTGACAGTTGTTGTTGTTATTGGTGCAATTGCAATATTGAACAGTGTTGACAATATAAAAAATATGAGTGCAAAATCATTTGAATTTTGAAGAATATTTGATTTTTGAAGGATATATTTCTAGGCCTCTGCCAGGCGTGGATTTCTTTAAAGAATATTTTTCATGGGCTCAATTAGGCGTGGATTTCTTTAAACAATATTTTTCATGGGCTCAATGAGGCGTTGATTTTTTTAAATAATATTTATTTTTCAATAGTTGTGATAGGGGTGGATTTTTTAAAGAAAAATTTGCAATGCCTCTGATAGTCGTGGATTTCTTTAAAGAATATTTTTCATGGACTCTAATACTTACTTATCTGACTTGTGACAGAACTTTCGTTCCATAAGCCGAGCTTAAAAAAAGATGTCCAGGCGCGTCGATTTTAGCGTAATTTTTCCAATTTGAAAGACCACATTTGGCAACGTTGCCTTCCACTTACTCTTTCTATCTTATTCGTAGCCTTCCCCTTCTGCGTGAACAATCAGCTGGTTCGCTTTTATATGCCTTCTGGCCTGGGGCATATTCATCCATTCTCACAACATGACCTAGCCAACGTAGTCGCTGCAGCTCAATACGTCTTACAATGTCTATGTCCGAGAATAGCTGGTACAACTCATAGTTCATCCAACGGCAATATTCACCGTCAACGCAAATCGGCCCATAAATCTTTCGGTGATTTTTTCTCTCAAACACTCCAAGAGCTGCCTCATCTGCTTGCGCAAGTACCCATGCTTCAGATCCATATAACAGCACGGGTAGTATCAGCGTATTGTGGAGTGAGAGCTTGGTCTGGCGGGAGGTGGCCCTGCCGTTGGCCACCACTATTCTTCTCCAAATTTCAAAAATTGTGTCATTCGTTTTGTTTATGGCGTTACCAAGGTATATAAAATCTTTGACTACCTCGAAGCTGTAGTTCTCAAGTTCAACAGTTGATCCGAGTCTACTGGACGTCTTGAGCGTTGAACCCATCAGCTTGGTCTTCTCGCCGTTTACTGCCAGACCCACTTTGGCAGACACCTTCTTAATTTGTTCAAATGTGGCTGTTACCGCTCGTAATGTTCGACCCATTATATCGATGTCATCGGAGTAGGCGAGTAACATGTGTTGATTGGTGAACAGAGTGTCATTTCTGTTCACTTTTGCCTCTCAGGATTTTAAAAAGGTCAAACGACAAACTGTCATCTTGTCTGAATCCTAGTTCGGTATTAAAGGGCTCCGAAAGGTCTTTTCCGACTTTAACTGCTGATCTTGTGCCATTTAATTTTATCCTACATAGCCGTATAAATGTGCAGGAATGCCAAACGCAGACATAGCTTTATACACCTCTGAACGGATAGCGCGGTCGAATGCGGCTTTATAGTCGTGTCGATGTGTTTTTCGTGGGTTTTCCAGGATTTGGCGCAGAGTGAAAATCTGGTCAATTGTGGATTTGCCAGGTCTGAAGCCGCATTGGTATGGTCCAACACTGTCATTGACCATTGGCTTCAATAGTTCACACAGCACACTGGATAGCACTTTATATGCGATGGGAAGGAGACTTATGCCTCTATAGTTGGCACATATCGTCTTTTCTCCTTTTTTGTGCACGGGATGCTTAGGATGCTTAGGTTCTAATCATTGGGCATGCATTCCTCTAGCCAAATTGTAGGCTAATCAGCTGATGCATGCTCCTGACCAGCATCTGGCAACCAGTCTTGAATAGTTCGGCTGGTAACCCGTCGGTTACCTGCTTTATTGTTCTTCAGCCGAATAATAGTTAGTCTGACCTCATCGTGGCTAGGTGGTATACACTCTATACTGTCATCTCTTATTGGTTCTGGGGTACCCACTTCACCGCTACTATTTGATGCCAGAAGTTTTTCAAAATGCTCCTTCCAGATCCTCAACACGCTGTCTGTATCTGTCACCAGGTTTCCTTCTTCATCTCTACAGCAGGATGTGCCTGCACCAAAGCCTTCATTCTGACTCCTGTACATCTGGATGGATCACGCTCGCGTTTTTCTGGTTTTTTCTTTTTTTTCAGAAAACACGTTTCTCCTCTCTCCTTTTCCCCCGATAATTCTCCATCACGTTACGTGTTGCATTACGACACTCCTGATCGTACCTTGGGATTTCTTGATGGTGGTCTTTGGTACCCAAATGTTGCTTTTGCTGCAATTTGGGGATTGGGCAATTCTCTGCCACTGTGCTTCTATATTATTATCTAGAAAAGGGGTGCTTTCGATAAGCATCTACTTGATGTGTTTGTAGATTTTTGATGTCGAGTTTCCGTGTTACATTAGGTCACACCTTTGTCGCTACATTATGACGGGTGCGAACCTTGGCTGGCACAGTGTAATGGTCCGAATCGATATTCGTCCCTCGAATCGATTGGACGTCTAAAACACAGGATGAATGCCATCCGTCTATCACAACGTGATCAATTTGATTGCTCGTTTGTCGATCGGGAGAAATCCAGATGGCCTTGTGTATATCGAGATGTTTGAACCTGGTGCTGCTAACTACCATTATATATACTGCCGCGAAGTCGCATTCCGTTGTCCCATGTTTCTTTATGGAGGCTAAATTTTCCGATGGTGGGACCAAAAATATTTTCCCTTTTCATTTTTGCATTAAAATCTCCTAGCAGAATTTTAATGTCTTGGCCAGGGCAGCGGTCATATGCTGTTTGTAGGCCCTAGTAAGATATACGGATTATAGCAATTCCCTCATCTACTGGAGGGAATCTGGAGACGAGGTTAACCATAAATCCGCAGCCAAATTCATGTCTCGTTTTATGGCTGCTATAATACAGGACGTATTAATCTGCTTAATTTATGTCAGTCCCTTTCCATCGCATTTCATGTAAGGCAATAACATCGGCTTTGTACTTCTTAAGTACATCCGCCAAAGCGAAGCATTGCCCCTGTTCTGTGCGCACATTCCGAGTTCAGATTCGCAGATCGTGGTCTATTACACCTTTAGGAGGTTGTCAACATTAGGGGGGTTTGGTTTCCTTTTTCGTTGCTGCACAACCATACATAACCGATTTTTTCTATCGAATTGGATGGAAAATGTCCTATAAATAATTATTAATACCGGTCGATCTTTGGGTTATGCCAAAATGGTTAAATTAACAAATCTTGTCGAGTCGTACTCTCCCAACATGACAACCAAAGGGAGTAATGTATTTATTAAGAAAAATTCAATTAGATTCCCAACAACAACAATGAAAAACGTTTGAAAACTTTGTTGGGTTCAACACTCTGAGGGTATAACATCGAAAACATTTTGTTGTTTTCGGAGCTATGACCACGTACACAGCAGGACATAATTCCCTTAAATTGTTTTCGAAATCATGTCTGTGTGAGCTATGTGCGTTGGGCGCCACCAAATATATTTCAGCTAACATTTTTATGTAAATCGTCTGAATTGCTTCAAAATAGCAACACTGTTTCTGACACTCAATGATATTATGTCAACAAAGCTTATAGACGCACATACACACAAACACACACTCATATGTTGGCCACAAATACACATACACACAACGATTCACTTTTACCCAACCATTCAAATATAGACATTTGGCTATTCTTCTATGTGAACAAATGTACACACACACGCATGCACACATATATACACAAAAGCACACTCAAACTAATATCGGTAGTCCTCATCTTATCCATATTTGATATTGGTATTTGTGTGTGTGGACACTCACACACCCATAGAAACTGTGGGCATTTTATTTCTGACAAAAGGATATGGTATGATGGTGGCGGAAGGGGTACGAACTAAGTCAGTGTGCGATCCAATGGATGAGGGTGTATGTCTCTGTTTGTATGGGTACGTGCGTGTGTTTGTCTGAAACCACTTAAAACACTTGTGTGTCAATTTATTTGCGGTAAATGAGACATGGTTATCATGGTGGTCATCTTGCGTATGCATGAATTGTCGGAGGATGTATGAGGGCCGATATCGTCTATTTGTGTGTGTGTATATTTCCGGAATATATTGTGGCATTCATGCCGTAGTGCATTGTTTGAGTTATGAATTTTGCGAGAAAAATAAGAAACCGACCATAAACAGAAAACATCATCATCACGAACAACAACAACCACATTTCATGAATTCAATTTAATGTTGTTGTTTTCGGAAGTACAAACATTAAAGTTCAAAAAGGAGGTGACAAACAAAACACAATGCAAATTATGTCAATATTTATTTTCCTTCCCTTATGTCAGGTGCCGCAATTAACATATTTTAATTTGGATAAGAACGGGACGCTGTGTAATTGAGTTTGTAATTATTAATGGGGGTTTGTTCGAAAAAAGTGACCTGTCAAATTTTCCATTTCGACAGGTCATGCTTATTATAAATTAAGGGAACTAAGTCCTTGAAAAAGTAATCTTTAAAAAATCCACGCCTCCTATAGTCCTTGAAAAAGTAATCTTTAAAAAATCCACGCCTCCTATAGTCCTTGAAAAAGTAATCTTTAAAAAATCCACGCCTCCTATAGTCCTTGAAAAAGTAATCTTTAAAAAATCCACGCCTCCTATAGTCCTTGAAAAAGTAATCTTTAAAAAATCCACGCCTCCTATAGTCCTTGAAAAAGTAATCTTTAAAAAATCCACGCCTCCTATAGTCCTTGAAAAAGTAATCTTTAAAAAATCCACGCCTCCTATAGTCCTTGAAAAAGTAATCTTTAAAAAATCCACGCCTCCTATAGTCCTTGAAAAAGTAATCTTTAAAAAATCCACGCCTCCTATAGTCCTTGAAAAATTCTTCTTTAAAAATCCACGCCTACTATAGTCCTTGAAAAATTCTTCTTTAAAAATCCACGCCTCCTATAGTCCTTGAAAAATTCTTCTTTAAAAATCCACGCCTCCTATAGTCCTTGAAAAAATATTCTTTAAAAAATCCACGCCTCCTATAGTCTTTGAAAAAATATTCTTTAAAAAATCCACGCCTCCTATAGTCCTTGAAAAAGTAATCTTTAAAAAATCCACGCCTCCTATAGTCCTTGAAAAAGTAATCTTTAAAAAATCCACGCCTCCTATAGTCCTTGAAAAAGTAATCTTTAAAAAATCCACGCCTCCTATAGTCCTTAATCTTTAAAAAAAGTAATCTTTAAAAAATCCACGCCTCATATAGTCCTTGAAAAGGTAATCTTTAAAAAATCCACGCCTCCTATAGTAATATAATTGATTGTCGCACTAATTTTATGATACAACAAAATACGTTAAAATAATAGATATCTATTACTATCCTTTGCCTCTTTTAATATTCGTCTATATGTCGCTTAAAATCAATCCATCCAGAACATTGCGAATATATCTTCGCAGTCAAATAATGTCAAGTTGTTGAACAAAAAACACCGAACGGAAAAAAAACTATTTTGTATTTTTTGCAATAAAATGCAAAAACAACTTTAAGATATTTTATGTCCCTATGTCTACATTTGTGCATGTATGTGCGTGCGTATGTTTGCTCTTAGTGTCTATGGGTTATTGAGTTTGAGCCATTTGTTGGCTGTGGTTTTTCTTGGTCCTTCCTCTGTCCTCCTCTTGTTTTACTACTTTTAAAACTGGGTTAACACAGGAAAATTGAAAACAAAACAAAGAGAAAGAAAAATAAAAAACAGCAACAATAACAGCAATGACAAAAAATGTTAAATAATTTTTTTTAATAAAAAAAGTAAAAAATCTCTTAACAATTGATTTAAACTGTTATTCTGTTAGAGAAATTCGTTTAACACTGTCTATTGTTTGATTGGTGTTGTTATTACTGCAGGATGGAGGTTTTTCTCTTTCGGTGTGTGTGTGAGATGGTAATTTAACAGGGAAAGAGAGATAGTCCATTAAGGGTCTCCAGTGATGTGTATTAACAGTTAAAGAGTGGTTAACGGTAAAAGGTATATAATTTTTTTTGTGAAACTGTAAAATTTCGTCTCTTTTGGGAATGGTTAACATTATTTAAGGACATGATTTTCTCTTTCCCTATGTTTAGGATAAAATGTTTTGTTCAGCAATAATCTCTTTTATTTTAACATTTACATTTAAATGAAAGGACCTCTTTATTACTGACCTTAGGTACAATGTTAAATAACTTTTATAAGCTTAAGAGAAAGAAGTCTTCGTTACAGATCATTTTGATGACAGAATTTTTTAAAATCATTTATATTTATAAATATTAAGGACCTATGTTTTGCAAATCGACTCCAAATTATCTGAAACGGATTTGGTCCACAGAAACATGGGGTCTAAAACTAGTATTTCGATTAGGCATATTTTTGCCGTATGAAATCGTATTATCCATTAGATTGAGGGTGTAAAAAGGGGTTATATTTCTCGAAAGATGTCGAATATTAATCATTTTTGGTAGGGAGATTCGTTACCAAATACGAATACAAACGAAGTGAATTACAGCGATTACGTTACATTTGACTACCAACAAAATTCGACCAGTATTGATCATTTTTGGCAAGAAGATTGCAAGATTTGTCCAAAATCCTCAAGATCCGCATATTTTGAGGTACCGTTATTTGGGGTCGCTCCAATTCCATGGCTCCTTTTGAGAATATGCATAGAATCACATTCTAAATCGATTTATGCATGTCCGTCCATGTTAAATTGTAAACAAAGTGCAGGTCACATTTATTATCCGAATTGGATGAAATTTGGCACAACTCATTTATTCGGGCCAGGAACGAACGCTATTAAAATTGGTAACAATCGGTTCAGATTTAGATGATTTAAACTGTTAGCAAATGGTGCACCAAAGAATCCAATTTAGTCCGATTGGCACAAAATTTTGCACAACGTACGGTAGTCGGTGTAGCCTGTGCCAAGTTTTATTGTATGTATATTTATTTTCGTCCAGCATTTTGCACTAAAGAGTCAAATTTAGGACGATTGGCATAACATTTTGCAAAACGTACTGACGTTAGGATGGCATAACGTGTGCCAATTTTTTTTTTTTTTTTTTTTTTAAATCGGTTCAGATTTAGATATAGCTCCCATAAATATTTTCGTCCGATTTTTAGCAAATGGAGCACCAAAGATTACATTTAGTCCGACTGGCACGAACTTTTACACAACGAATTGAAGTTATGATGTCAATGTCATGTCAATGGTTCTTCAAAAATGCGAGGTCTGTCAGGATGCATCTCTTGAATATAGCCAAAGTGGTAAAGGGTATCATATAGTCGGCCTCGTCCAACCTTACTACTTTCCTTACTGGTTTTTAGTGTGGAAATTTGGGACGCAATAAGAACCCCATGTCTCAAGTTGCAACGAATTCTGTAAAAAACGCGCTCAAATCGCAAAATACCAAACATTTGGAGGTGCACTATATGGGGTCTATACCTGGACCGAATTTGACCTGTCTGCAGACAAAAGAGAACTCAATGAAAAATGTTGAGATATATTTAAAATCGTTGAGTCTAGAGTGATTACAAAAGACATACTATGGTGGAGGGTACAAAAAATGACCGCCAATTGCGATCCACCCTTTTAAATATTTACATTTTTGCAGAATCACAATTAGCGTACCCAAAATCCTTGTAGTTTTATTCTTTATCACAATAAAATTAGTTTGGAAATTTAAAACATATTTTTCTCGCGTCATTTTCGGTATGTCCAAGACTCTATCCAAACATGAGTTTTCTCGTGGATGCCTTCATAAATTGTAAATATTTCGAATGATAATCTCATGGTGTCTTTTACTTCTTTGTTTTTAGGTCATATGTAGCCATCACCTGGAAATAACACATCCATGAATTGTGTGCGTAGATTTGCAAGGCGCTTTGTGCATATGTTTGTAACAGGCAAAAGGACAAGAGATATACCCATGCATGGTTCCTTTTGAGAATATGCATAGAATCACTTTCTGAGTCGATTTAAGCATGTCCGCCTGTCTGTCTATGTTAAATTGTAAACAAAGTGCAGGTCGCATTTATTATCTGAATTTGATGAAATTTGGGCCAGGGACGTACCCTATTGAAATTGGAAAAAATCGGTTCAGATTTAGATATAGCTCCCATATATATTTTCGTCCGATTTTTAGCAAATGGTGAACCAAAGAGACAAATTTAGTCCGATTGGCACAAAATTTTGCACAAAGTACTGAGGATATGATAGCCTAAAGCGTTCCCAGTTTTATTGAAATCGGTTCAGATTTAGATATATGTCCAATATAAATGTTCGTCTGATTTTTAGCAAATTGTGCCCCAAAGAATTAAAGGGTGCACTAAATAATGATGTGATGATTGTTGATGAACTGGGGATTATATCTTCAACACCGCACTGTTTTGTAGCACCATGAATAATTTGATTTAAATCGATTTACATACTTTTCTAAACGAATCTAAATCTGCCCTAGTTACATGTACTTTGGCATAGCTTACCGAGAACATGTGTGTGGATTGATGTACCAAAGAAGAATCCATTGTAACAAATCTCACGGAATGCGGTTGAAAGGAAGGTTCAAGAACCCCCTTTGATACCCAATAAGAACCCATTGTACCAAATTTAAGCGAAATTTATGAACCCAAAATTAGGGGGTTACCCTTATATGCCTATGCGTGAGCCGATATATTTTTTTTTAATTTTTTGCGGATATATATTCGAAGCCTGGGCATTACATGCGAGATTTGACCGATTATATGCCCTTATAATTACTTGCAATATTCGACATAAAATTGTGGTCTATAGAGAAACATGAAAACACACTACATTAAATCATTCGATCTTTACCGAAAATTGTAAGCGACGTCCGACGTCATTTGAAAGGTCAACAACTCCACTTGAAATACTATTCTTGAGTGTATGTCCTTCAATCGTAAATGTATACGCCGTAGAATACAAATATTGTAATCATTACCAAACACAAAAGGGTATTTTTTGGCCAGAACCCTACACACACAATTTCGTGACGATTGGTCCCTAACTGTAGCTTGTATCGTATTTACAAATTATAATGTTCAGACGGACGGACACAAATGTCTAAATGGACTCAGCTAAAAAGATAGGTCTAGGACCAATATTTGGCGAAGTTATACAAAACTATAATACCATGACAACATAGTTGTGTAGGGTATAAAAATCGTACAGATTTGTTATCGATTTTTTTTTGCAAAGCTGTTTTTCACTCTCTAAGATCCTGTAATGCTAAATTACTCCAATTTCGGTGGGTTATATTGATAATATTCTGCATAAATATATGTCAGCCTCGAAAACCCCGAAATCTCAAAGTCCAGCCACTTTGGGGAGCGAAATGTCGGAAAAAAATTCTTACGTTTACGAACAGTCGCCAAAATCTTGAGAAATAACATAAGAACACTTCGATTAGTGTTACAGCCTTTCTCTGGCACTGGCTTCTGAATCTCAATTTTTTTGAAAAAATCTTCATTCAATTACAAATAATTTTCAGTCTATCGCAATCAACCGATTTCACTAATTTTGTAAATCAGAATCGTTGTAACTTTAATTGTATCACATTTGCTGTAAACTGTACATTCAGAAGTAATGTAATAATTACAGGACAGAGCGATAAATTTTACATCAGGATTTCTCTTAAAAAAATAATACATTGCACAAAGGGATTAAAACAATGGTGGGCAAAATTTCTCTTAAAAAATGTTTAAGCGAAATTAAAAACATGAATTATTCTTCGGAATTCATTAAATTTAATATTTTTAAATCATAAATAATATCCAAGGGAGTTCAAAAAATAAATGCATTAAAAATTTTTCGGAAAAAAATTTCATTAATGGTTATTTTTGTTTTAACATCAAAAAATGTTAAGAGAACGCATCAACGCTGGTGTGCAAGTCTGCCCAACTAGGGATTAAAATATTTTTTGTTAACAGTAATTGAAATGAAAAGGATTTGTAATGTTAACTAAAGACCATCCTTAAATTCTCTTTTGATTTTAATAACATTTATTATAACATAAGGCATCACATCATAAAGAGAAACTTAACATGGACAAAAGGACAATTTGAAAAGAGAAGCGAAGACATACTTAACAGATCTAAACATCTCTTTTGAATATTCAACATAACATTTGTAAATATGTTTGGTAACAGTGATTTCTGTTTTTAAAATTTGCCGACTCAGAAGTGAAGCATACGATGTTATTCTTCTCGAAATAATTACGACGGACAATATGGTACGCTGTCATAAACCTCGTTGGTTTTAGTTTATGTTGTAAACCGGAAGGGATAACATCTACCGGATATACTCAAAATGTTTGTTTACATTTTTAAAGTATCCTCCCAAAGTTTATTTATTGCATACATGTGTCGGATATGTAATACTTCAAAATTTCCTACCCAACTAGAATGACGTATTTAATTTTATACGAAGGGGTTGAGGGAAATCATTTTATAAGTTGCTCAATTTTAGATTTTGTTAAAAAAATAGGTCAGAACAAAAATGCGTAGGCTTGTAAAGAAAATTTCTTTAAATAATATTATGTTCAAGGACCATTAGAGCCATAAGGGCGGCATTTTTTTAAAATTATTTTCATGGGACAACTGAGCTTAGAGCAGAGATATTTTTTCAAATACAAGGCATGGATTATTAAGGAATATTTTTTCAAGGACCAATACAAGGCGTATATTTATACCCTTCACCACACTGTGGTACAGGGTATTATGTCTTTGTGCATATGTTTGTAACAGGCAAAAGGAAACGAGATAGACACATGGCTCATTTAGAGAATATGCATAGAATCACTTTTTGAGTCGATTTAAGAACGAAATTTGGCACAGCATAACAAATTAGGTCTAGAATGGTGTGTTTTAAGTTTCCCGAAAATCGGTTCAGATTTATATATAGCTCCCACATATATTTTCGTCCGATTTAATGCAAAAGGTGCACCAAAGTCCCCATATATCTTCCGATATGCACGAAATTTGGCACAGCGTAATGAATTAGGTCTCGAATGATGCGTGTTAAGTTTCCTGAAAATCATTTCAAATTTAGATATAGCTCCCATATATATTTTCGTCCGATTTAAGGTATATGGTGTACCAAAGTCCCTTAATATCTTTCGGTTTGCTTGAAATTTGGCACAGCGTAATGAATTAGGTCTAGAATAAAGTATGTTAAGTTTCTTGAAAATCGGTTCAGATTTCGATATAGCTCCCATATATATAATAAATTAGGTTTAGAATGATGTGAGTTAAGTTTCCTGAAAATCGGTTCAGATTTAAATATAGCTCCCATATATAGTTTTGTCCGATTTCATGTAAATGGTGCACCAAAGTCCCTAAATATCTTTCGATTTGCACAAAATTTGCATAGCGTTTCGGTTCAAATTTAGACATAGCCCCTATATATATTTTTTCTTCCGATTTTATATAAATTGTGCACTAAAGACCCAAAGTTTGTTCGATTGCCACTCATTTTTGTACAATGAAATGTAATTAAGAGCCAGTGAGCGGAGCAGTATAGGGGACGGAGCCCACCATATGATACCCTACACAACATCCACAACTTCAAAATCTAACACTGTGTGGTTCTATGTTCTGAGCTTGTGCAATATTTCGCGATATTTTCAACCTCTTGATAGACTAGAGGTCAACAAATACAGCCCTTCTACTTTCTTGTCCAGATTACCTTCACCGTGGGTTGTGGTGTTCGGCTTATAATTGTGGACGGATCGACTAGAAAAAAACACAAAAAAATTGTTTTCGGTCCACTTCATCCCCAAGTTATTATCTGATCATCACCGAAAATTATAGGCGTTGTCCTTGATCATTTCCGCCCTCTAGTGTAGTAATGGGTTACTAAATAATATATGAATACGTAAACACCCGTAAATTGTTAAGTGTAACTCCCACACTCGAGCACGTACGACAATATAATTGGTATTTAAAGGCCAACCACTCCTCTTGAAATACAAATTTTATAATTTACGCAAAAGTATCAAATATCAAACAGGCATGCTTATTCTTTGGCCCGATTTCCTTCTCCATGCAATTCACGATGTTTAGGCCATAATTGCGGCCTCTAGATCGATCAGAAAAACCGACAAAAATAAGGTTTTTGATCCATTTCATCCCCTAAATATTAACCGATCTTTACCAAAAACAATAGCGGTCTTCATTGGCCAGAACCCATCCTACATGTAAAATTTCGTGAAGATTGGTCCATAACTGTGGCCTGTATAGTGTTTACAAATTATAATGGAGAGACGGACGGATACACATGTCTAGATCGACTCAGCTAGTGGAGATATGACGGTCGGTATACTTAAAGGTGGGTTTAGGTCCAATATTTCGCGGCGTTACAAACTCTTGGGGCTGCACAAAGCTATAATACCCTGACAACATAGTTGTGTAGGTTTTAAAAAATAATCTCTGGCAAGTTTCAATGAAATCGGTTGAGTTAGATATAGCTTCTACATATATATATATTTTCGTCCGATTTTAAGAAAATGGTGCACCAAACTCCTCATGTTTATCATATATTTATCTAAATAATCAACGGTCGGTGTCCGATTGATATTTGCTTTAAATTGATTTACATAATTTTGTCCCTTTGTAAGAAGCAACTCTATATCTGACCAAATGGACACTTTAGTATAGGTTGCAGGATTTCATGTTTATGGATCCAATTTCATTTTACTGGTCCTCCAAAAATGCGACATCTGTTAGGATTCATCTGTTGAATATATACCCAAAGTGGTGAATGGTATTATATAGTCGGCCCCGTGCGACTTTACTTCTTTCCTTACTGGTTTATATAATATTTTTTTCAGGGACCAACAGTATATTGTTTCAATTACTATCTGAGATTTTTAATAATATTTATCAATGATATTTTGATGCTCTATGTGTTTTTATCTCTGAACCCCTATCATAATTACTTTCTAAAATTTATGATTACCACGATTTCTACAATAATTTGTTTTATCAGCTTTACTGATTTGAAGCATTAAATCGACTAATTGCAAAAATTTATCGCATACATAAATTAAAATAAATACAATTTTTACATATTTCCATTGTCCGGCTGGCATCGACAATTTTTGACATAATGCTAACCTAGATTTTGCGTGTCCAAATCCACTGCAAAACAAAGCGGAGAAAAAAATTACGAATAAAATCAAAATCACTAATCGCAAATGTTTCACAAACTCATTACCTATCCCATTGTGGACAGATTACCCCCCAGGGAGTCGGAAACGTATGCATCGCCATCATCACTGTCCATACATATATAGAATTCTAATTTTCAGCACAAATTTTTGTTTACCCCCACATTTGGTTCCGTCGCCGCCGTCGTCGTCGTCGGTCCATTAGAGAGTTTTAATTAAATTCAGTAGCATGCATTTAAGCAATTTACCCAATCCAAATATCAAATAAATTATATTTAGCATTTTTAATCTCAATTGTGAAATGTGATTGTGTCGGTGACACTTCATCAGTAAAAATGCCAAAAACATTTTATGTTCTCGGTTTGTTGTTGTTGTTGGTGGTGTCGTTGCTGGGGACATGAATGAATGTGCAATGTCAGAAAAATGACAAATATTTGATTTGTTTCTATGTGGGAGTGTCTGCATAGAAAGAGATAGTGATAAAGATATATCGACATTATTTCTGTATATCCACATATGTGTGTAGAAATAATGACAGAACACAAGCGAACAAATTATGTGTATTTAATAGATATATTAACTGATTTTGGGGATAAATTAGACCTCCCTAATGTCTAAGAGGATATTTTAAAGAATATTTTTACAAGGAGTACTAAAGGCGTGAATTTTTTAAAGACTATTTTTTTCAAGACCTAGGAGAGTCGTGGATTTTTTTAAAGAATGTTTTTTCAAAGGCTCTATGTGGTGTGGATTTTGAAAAGAATATTTTTTCAAGACCTAGGAGAGTCGTGGATTCTTCACAGACTATGTTTTCAAGACCTAGGAGAGTCGTGGATTTTTTAAAGAATATTTTTCGATGGCTCTATGAGAAGTGGATTTTTCAAAGAATACTTTTTAAGGGCTCTATGAGGAGTGAGCTAATATATGCTGCGTATTCACCCATATAAACTATAAAAAAATTGGTTCAGGCGTCGGGTTAGTTGCCCACAATCGGAAAATCGAAACTACTATGAAAAAGCAAAGAAAAAGAAAACCAAACCCACCTGATGTTGACAACCCCCGCAAACGATCTGCGAATTTGCACTAGGAATGTGCGCACGTTGTACAGAACAGGCGTAGTTCTCGCGTTGGCGAATGTACTCAAGAAGTACAAAGCCGATATTATTGCCTTACAGGAAATGCGATGGAAAGGGACAGGCGTAAGTAAATCAGATGATTACGCCCTGTATTATAGCTGACATGAAACGAGACGTGTATTTGGCTGCGGATTTGTGGTTAACAGGAGAATAAAATATTTCGTCTCCAGATTCACTCCAATAGATGAACGAATTGCTATAATACGTATAAAAGCGAAGTTCTTCTACATCAGTATCATTTGCGCCCATGCTCAGACCGAAGACATAGACGAGCATACCAAAGACATATTTTAGATGCTGATCAGGAACATACACCAGCTAATTTGTACAATTTTGCTAGGAGAATGCATGCCAAATGATAGGAACCTCAGCATCCTGTGTCCCGTGCACAAAAAAGTAGACAAGACGATATGTGCCAACTGCAGAGAGATAAGTCTCCTTCCCATCGAATATAAAGTGCTATCTTGCGTGCTGTGTTAACAACTGAAGCCAATAGTCAATGGTATTATTGGACCAATACCATACCAATGCGGCTTCAGACATGGCAAATCCACCATTGACCAAATTTTCACTCTGCGCCAAATCCTGGAAAAAACCCACGAAAACACATTGACACATTCCACCAATTCGTCGACTATAAAGCCGCATTCGACAGGCCTATCTGTTTAGAGGTGTTTAAGTCTGCGTTTGGAATTCCTGTAAAATTAATACGGCCATGCAGGATAAAATTGACTGGCACAAGATCAGCAGTTAAAGTCGGAAAGGACCTCTCGGAGCCCTTTAATACCGAACGGGGATACAGACAAGATGACAATTTGTCGTGTGACCTTTTTAAAATCCTGCTGGGAAAGGTCATACGAGAGGCAAAATTTAACAGAAATGGTAATCTGCACACCAAACAACACATGTTACTAGCCTAGGCCGATGACATCGACATAATGGGTGGAACACTGAGAGCGGTGAGTCACCTTTGAACAAATTGAGAAGCAGTCTACCAAAGTGGGACTGGCAGTAAACGGCGAGAAGACCAAGCTGATGGTATCAAAGCGCAAGACGTCAAGTAGACTGGGATCAACTGTGGAATCTGAGAACAACAGCTTCGAGGTTGTCAAAGATTTTATATATTTTGGTGCCGCCATAAACTAAACGAATGACATCAGTTTTGAAATTCGGAGAAGGATTGTGATGTCCAACAAATGCTGCTATGGTCTGAGCATAGCTGTTATATGGATCTGAAGTATGAGTACTAGCGCAAGCAGATCATGTGTGTTTGAAAGAAAAATTCTCCGAAAGATCTGTGGGCCGATCTGCGTTGACAGTGAATAACGCCGTCGAATGAACCATGAGTTGTACCAGCTATTCTCGGACATCGACATTGTTAGACGTATTGAGCTGCAGCGACTACGTTGGCTAAGTCATGTTATGAGAATGGATGAAAATGCCCCAGCCCAGAAGGCATGTAAATGCGAACCAGCTGATGGTTTACGCAGAAGGGGAAGGACACGAATATGATGGAAAGATCAAGTGGAAGACAACATTGCCGACTAGGGTCTTTCAAATTGGAAAAACTGCGCAAAAGACCGACGCGAATGGAAATCTTTTTTAAGCTCGGGTTATGGAACGAATGTTCTGTCACAAGCCAGCTATGAAAGAAGAAGAACAAGGCGTAAATTTTTTATAGAATATTTTTAAGGCACACAACAATGCGTGGATTTTTTTTATAGAATTTTTTTAAGGCACACTACAATGCGTGGATTTTTTTTGTTTTGTTGAATATTTTTTCAAGGACTTCTATAGGCGTGAATTTTTATACCCTTCACCACAATGTCGTACAGGGTATTATGTCTTTGTGCATATGTTTGTAACAGCCAAAAGGAAACGAGATAGACACATGGTTCCTTTTGAGAATATGCATAGAATCACTTTCTGAGTCGATTTATGCACGAAATTTGGCATATCGTACTGAATTAAGCCTATACTGATGTCTGCCAAGTTTCGAGCAAATCGGCCAAGATTTAGATATAGCTTCCATATATAGTTTCGTCCGATTTCATGTAAATGGTGCCCCAAAGTCCCTATATATATTTCGATTTGCACGAAATTTGGCATAACGTACTGAATTAGGTCAAGAATTATGTGTGCCAAGTTTCGAGAAAATCGGTTCAGATTTAGATATAGCTCCCATATATAGTTTCGTCCGATTTAAGGTAAATGGGGCACCAAAGTCCCTCTATATCTTTCGATTTGCATAAAATTTGGCACAGAGTACTGAATTAGGTCCAGAATGATGTGTGCCAAGTTTCGAGAAAATCGGTCCAGATTTAGTTATAGCTTCCATATATAGTTTCGTCCGATTTCATGTAAATGGTGCCCCAAAGTCCCTATATATCTTTCGATTTGCACGAAATTTGTCATAACGTACTGAATTGAGCCTAGAGTTATGTCTGCCAAGTTTCGTGAAAATTCGTCCAAATTTAGATATAGCTCCCTTTTATTATATATTGATTTTGAAAAGTAGATTTGACTCACCTTTTATTATATATTGAACCAATAGGCTGATAGGAACAAAACGTTCTGAAATTAGTATAACCTAACCTGTGACAAGTTTGTTTGAAATCGCTTAATATTTGGATAGAGCTTCCATATATATTTTTGCCCGATTTCAAGTAAATTGGGCATCAAACTCCTCATGTTAGTCAGATTGACATCAAATTTTGCACAACTTACAAAATTGAGCATAGAGTTACGTAGTTGCGTTTTCTAGAAGTACAGACATAGCCCAACGGATGACCTATTTATATTTGTTTGAAGTCGATTTACATACTTTATGGATAGACCTAGGTAGATTCACATTTGGATAAATATCGCATATTTTATTTCATTCAATTTCATGTTAATAGTCCTGTTTGATATACCCATAGTGGTGAAGGGTATCATATAGTCGGCCCCGTCCGAGTTTACTACTTTCCTTACTGGTTTAAGCTCGGTTTAAGGAACGAAAGTTCTGTCACAAGCCAGCTAAGAAAGAAGAAGAACAAGAAAGAAGAAGTACAAGAGGCGTGGATTTCTTAAGAACATATTTCCAAAGGCGGATTTATTATAGAATATTTGAAAGACGCCTAATAAGTCGTGGATTTTTTAAAGAATATTTTTTAAGGCACCCAGCTAGGCCTGGATTTTTTGAACAATATTTTAAGGTATCCAAGAAGGCGTGGATTTTTTAAGAATTCTTTGTTCTATGTCCAATATTATTTGATGTTATAAAAATACAAACTAAAATCCCTAATTGTCCCAAAAACCATTTCACAAATTCCCACGTACACATCGTTTTAAATAATTCCTCAGAAATAATTTCCAACTGCAGTTGTAAAATTATGACAGACGTTCAGTAAGCCCCTCGAACTATCAACGTACTATTTCTATCGTGGAGTTACATACGTTCACATATTATTTAACCTGGGCAAACTTACACAGTTACTGACAATGTCAAATACACGATTAAACTTTCACTCGGCATCCATTCGCACACATTCCATGCACTTAAAAGCACTGCCATCATATCATAACAGCTTTGGTTGTCTAGTTTGGTAGATGCTTTGGGTGTCAGTCAAGCAATCCACCCTGAAGCCCAAGAAAAAACCACCGAGAAATATTAACGCCCCCAACTCCAGCCCACATGGCAGAAAAGCAAACAGTTTTGGCACATTTCGTTGGTTGAAGCTTTTCGCTCGTTTTTTTCTTATTTTGGCAAAAGATGTTCAAACAATATTAACATATGGTTGGAACGCGCACACAGGCACACAAATACAAGTCTCATTCGCTATCAACTTTTGGAAGTTGCACACATAGACACTTCCCTGTGTGCATGAGCGTGTGTGTGAGGGCACCCTAGCGCTTACGTACACATTGAACAATTTAACATCGTTTCGCGTACAACTATTTTCTAAAGCAGAATATGTTGGATTTCCACTTTATTTTCATTTTTTTCTTTGTGGGCCATATATTTTTGATGGGCATTTTGCAATGTTTCTCGCCTTAAATATTTTTACTTGTTTCCCATACCAATTGTGTCTATATGTGATTTATGGTTACACTCACTCACACTAACGCAAACACACATACACAGTTGACTTCAATGATGTGCTTTGAGGTTTATTAATTTGGTGGCAGTTTAAATAGAAGAGGATAAGGAATATTTTTTCAAGGGTCTAAAAGAGGCGTGGATTTTTTAAAGAATATTTCTTTAAGGGTCGAAGAGAGGCGTGGATTTTTTTAAAGAATAGTTTTTCAAGGGTCTAAATAAAGCGTGGATTTTTTTAAAGAATATTTTTTCAAGGGTCTAAAAAGGCGTGGATTTTTTAAAGAATATTTTTTCAAGGGTCTAAACGATGCGTGGATTTTTTAAAGAATATTTTTTCAAGGGTCTAAAAGAGGCGTGGATTTTTTAAAGAATATTTTTTCAAGGGTCTAAAAGAGGCGTGGATTTTTTAAAGAATATTTTTTCAAGGGTCTAAAAGAGGCGTGGATTTTTTAAAGAATAATTTTTCAAGGGCCATCAAAGAGGTGTGGATTTATTAAATATTATTTTTTCAAGGGTCTAAAAGAGGCGTGGATTTTTTAAAGAATATTTTTTCAAGGCCTAAAAGAGGCGTGGATTTTTTAAAGAATATTTTTTCAAGTGTCTACAAGAGGCGTGGATTTTTTAAAGAATATTTTTTCAAGGGTCTAAAAGAGGCGTGGATTTTTTTAAAGATTTTTTTTCAAGGGTCTAAAAGAGGCGTGGATTTTTTTAAAGATTATTTTTTCAAGGGTCTAAAAGAGGCGTGGATTTTTTTTAAAAGATTATTTTTTCAAGGGTCTAAAGAGGCGTGGATTTTTTTAAAGATTATTTTTTCAAGGGTCTAAAAGAGGCGTGGATTTTTTTAAAGAATGTTTCCAAGGGTCTAAAAGAGGCGTGGATTTTTTTTAAAGAATATTTCCAGGGGTCTAAAAGAGGCGTGGATTTTTTAAAGAATATTTTTTAAGGGTCTAAAAGAGGCGTGGATTTTTTTAAAGAATATTTCCAAAGGGTCTAAAAGAGGCGTGGATTTTTTTTAAAGAATATTTCCAAGGGTCTAAAAGAGGCGTGGATTTTTTAAAGAATATTTTTTCAAGGGTCTAAAAGAGGCGTGGATTTTTTAAATAATATTTTTTCAAGGGTCTAAAAGAGGCGTGGATTTTTTAAAGAATATTTTTTCAAGGTTCTACAAGAGGCGTGGATTTTTTTAAAGAATATTTTTTCAAGGGTCTAAAAGAGGCGTGGATTTTTATTAAAGAATATTTTTTCAAGGGTCTAAAAGAGGCGTGGATTTATTAAAGAATATTTTTTCAAGGGTCTAAAAGAGGCGTGGATTTTTTAAAGAATATTTTTTAAGGGTCTAAAAGAGGCGTGGATTTTTTAAAGAATATTTTTTCAAGGGCGTGGATTTTTTTAAAAATATTTTTTCAAGGGCGTGGATTTATTAAAGAATATTTTTTCAAGGGTCTAAAAGAGGCGTGGATTTTTTAAAGAATATTTTTTAAGGGTCTAAAAGAGGCGTGGATTTTTTAAAGAATATTTTTTAAGAGTCTAAAAGAGGTGTGGATATTTTAAAGAATATTTTTTTAAGGGTCTAAAGGAGGCGTGGATTTTTTAAAGAATATTTTTCAAGGGTCAACTGAGGCGTGGATTTTATAAAGAATATTTTTTCAAGGACTATAAGAGGCGTGGATTTTATAAAGAATATTTTTTCAAGGACTATAAGAGGCGTGGATTTTATAAAGAATATTTTTTCAAGGACTATAAGAGGCGTGGATTTTATAAAGAATGTTTTTTCAAGGACTATAAGAGGCGTGGATTTTATAAAGAATATTTTTTCAAGGACTATAAGAGGCGTGGATTTTATAAAGAATATTTTTTCAAGGACTATAAGAGGCGTGGATTTTTTAAAGAATATTTTTTCAAGGACTATAAGAGGCGTGGATTTTTTAAAGAATATTTTTTCAAGGACTATAAGAGGCGTGGATTTTATAAAGAATATTTTTTCAAGGACTATAAGAGGCGTGGATTTTATAAAGAATATTTTTTCAAGGACTATAAGAGGCGTGGATTTTATAAAGAATATTTTTTCAAGGACTATAAGAGGCGTGGATTTTTTAAAGAATATTTTTTCAAGGACTATAAGAGGCGTGGATTTTTTAAAGAATATTTTTTCAAGGACTATAAGAGGCGTGGATTTTATAAAGAATATTTTTTCAAGGACTATAAGAGGCGTGGATTTTATAAAGAATATTTTTTCAAGGACTATAAGAGGCGTGGATTTTATAAAGAATATTTTTTCAAGGACTATAAGAGGCGTGGATTTTATAAAGAATATTTTTTCAAGGACTATAAGAGGCGTGGATTTTATAAAGAATGTTTTTTCAAGGCACAGAACAGGCGTGGATTTTATAATGAATGTTTTTTCACGGCACAGAACTGGCGTGGATTTTATAAAGAATATTTTTAAGGGTCTAAAAGCGGGGTGGATTTTTTAAAGAATAGTTTTTTCAAGGCACAGAACAGGCGTGGATTTTATAAAGAATATTTTTTCAAGGGTTTAAAAGAGGCGTGGATTTTTTAAACAATGTTTTTTCAAGCCTAACTATGTTGTAAGGGTATTATAACTCCGTGCAGCCTCAAGAGTTTGTAACGCCGAAAAAT
>NW_026884667.1:0-59183 GCF_032173495.1 Musca vetustissima
GAAAACGAAACGGAAAACGGATCAAGATGAAAAGGGAAATATATATTTTCCTGTATTCAGGGAAACTTTTAATAAATTTAAATGTTTGTGCAGAGACAAAGAAACCATAAAAGACTTGAAAAAATAGTTTATGAAAACACATGTAGGGAGATTCAAATCAGAGATTTGCACTTAAAATATAAATTTGCACTTAAATAAATCAGAGATTTGCACTTAAAATATAAATTTGCATTTTATATGCTTGCGATGTTGTGGTTAAAACGCTTAACATTGTTCGCTGATATATCATAACAACAGAAAAAACGCCATCTATTGCAGTTTGTCGACGTATGAGTTGCCGTATATTTATACTTTTATGTCTTTGGTTTATGTTGGGTTAGCAGACCCACTTATTAAATATGTATAGCAAATGGCTCAGCCTGTAGATAACGAGGATTAACTCTAATATTAAAGGAATCTGTGTTTGAGAATTATGTTATGGAAATAAGAGAGTTTTTTTTTTACTGTGTAGAAGTACTTTCTGTAAAACCAAAAAGAGGTCAGAGACTAACAAAGTGAACAAAAGTGAATACGCTGTGCGAAATTTCATCGTCCATGATATTTTTTAGTATCATAGACTATGAAAATGTACACAAAATGTACACTTTTATATATTGTGATATACAAGAATTGTAAGAAATTAGTTTACATAATTTTTCGATGTGTAGAAAAATGATGATTGGGTATTAAACAGTGGTTACCCGGCCTCATCCTCACAAATTATTTAGTTGAAAAGGAATATATATATTTAATTTGAACAAAGAAGAAAAAATTTGGTGGCAAAACTTTGTTAAAATGAGTTTTCATTATTTGAGAAAAAATTTAAAAAACGACAAAAACGGAAGCACGAAGCAATATTCGTAGTTGCCTATTTAAATATATAGTCCTGCATACTATTGAGAATTTTGTCCCCTTGCGATTTTACTTGGTTTTTTTTTAAGTTTAAACTTTCATTGGACGGAATTCTATGCATTGTGATCGGATGACTCTAAAATTTATATATTCACATATTTCTTTCTAATCATTTACTAAAAGTAAAATTGTGGAATGTAATGCTTATGAAAAGGATTTTGCGTAGAAGATGAAAAAGGAAAACCTCATATATGTATTAATTATTTCCTATAAGAAACATCTAATGTATAAACTAATATAGAGCAAAGGATTATCACTGCAGACATTGGGTGCATACTTTAGGGGTAAATAAAAATGTATCAAACATATATGCGACAAATATAATTTTTTGTTTTCTCGCTTTCTTAGGTAGCAATTTCAATGTTTTCATAGGAATTGCACCTAATAAGCCAAAAAATTGTTTATAATTTTAATGCCTATTAATATTCATTATAAATTAAAATAAAAATCATCAGCTGTAATATTTTTGGCAGGCAACTATTTTGAATTATAACGTATTTTGTACAATAAAACCTGTAATTTAAACTTGCGTTTATAGAATTATTATATAAAAACCCATCCCATGTTCATAATTAATATTATAAACGTAAAACTGTCAAAAACCGTTGGCGTAGTTTGGGTTCAATGGGTTTTGGTTGGTTGTTATAACGTGAAATTGGGTTCATTTGGGTTTGGTGTGGGTTTCGTTTAGGTGCGTTATCGGGTACATGTTTGCCATAGGTTCCTTTAGTCGCATTATAAATTACTCATTTACAATTTGTCTTGTATATGAATTAACAAGTATCGTGTTATTATTTTGTGAACATACTCGTATTTTATTAATATTATTTATAATAAATATAATGTAACATTCTGATAGTCGTGTTATAATTTTGTGATATATACTTTTACACATAATTTTTGTACATAAATAAAATCCACAAGTCCTAATTAAAAAATAAGTTTGGCTATACATAGCATGTAATTATATGATAATTGTACATCATAAAATACTTAATGGTCTACAAAATACATATTTTTATATGCTAATATGTCAATTATCAGGTATACAATTTTATGGGATGTATTCTTCAAGTTATTTGAATTTTATAGATGAATTACAAAGGGTTGTCTTTATCAATTATTATATAGTATGTGTTAGAATTGACGAATTAGATTTAATATAGTATTTAATATATTATGTCTGCATCCCGTAGTTCTTCAATAATAGAAATAACTCATTAGTATAATAATTATGCCCAGATTGTTGTAACTCCAGTAACAACTTTAATCTCTCAACTAATACGTTTGGATCATTCCAATGTTTATATTCCGGTTTTGCAAGGTTGAGTTTCATTAAGCCATTTCCACTATGTGTATCCCCAACCAATTGTTTTATAATATTCTTATATTTGTAGCCTCTGTTTGATTTTACTCGTTCATTAGGTTTATAGTCAACTTTGTATGCATTTGAGTCCAATAAAATTTTCTTATAAATCTCCAGTTCGGAAGCATCATAATTTGTTGGCTTTTGATGGAAGAGTAGTTCAAACAAGCCTGGCGTAAGCGCCCAATGTTGGTTTCCAATGATAATTTTTTCATTGTTAATTTTTAATGGTTTATCTCCGAATTTCCAACCTCCGTTTATATCCTTATGTGGACCATATACAGTATCCAGTTTGTTTCTTTGTTTCAAATATGAAATATTCATGTTATCCTCATCGTCATCATTACTATCAGAATAAAATGTTTCGTCTCTTGTTTCATCATAGTTATTTGGTTGGTATTGTGTATAATCTGAATTGAAATCATCCTCTTCTGGTGTTTCATCTTCTTTAATTTCATATATATAGCTCTTGTTAGGAGTACTTGTATATTCATGTTCCATGGAAACATCTACATTTCCAGTATTGTGTGTCAAATACTTAGGAATATTTTCACTTTTTATTTGAACTAATTTTTGTAGCTCTTCTGTTATGGGTTTAAATGTTCGATTTAGTTCTGTCGTTCTAGTATCCTCTCCCATTTTAATGCTTTCGAATTTTGTCTTCAGTTCATTTCGGGAATGAACAAGTTTTTTCAACAACTGTTCGTTTTCCATGGTCTCTGTTATACTACTAAGACATGATTTGTCTATACCCTATAAATAGAGTTTTTTTCTTATTGATATATTCTAATAAATTAGTGTTGCCATATTATTCCTTTCATAGATTTGTAGAGTTGTAGTTTTTTAGGTACATGACCGAATCAGCACAATACAAAACGTAACTAAGCATAATTTTAAATTAAAAAAAAAATCATCTCGACATTTCACATTTATACGAGAGTAGAAGATATATAAAATGCTAATCCCATTTATTAACAACTGTAAATACAACTTCTTTCATATATTGTATATATTTCCTATCCATTTATTCTTCAAATAGTACTAACAGTTTTATTTAGAATTTTATTTATGTAAAAAAATTATGTGTAAAAGTATATATCACAAAATTATAACACGACTATCAGAATGTTACATTATATTTATTATAAATAATATTAATAAAATACGAGTATGTTCACAAAATAATAACACCATACTTGTTAATTCATATACAAGACAAATTGTAAATGAGTAATTTATAATGCGACTAAAGGAACCTATGGCAAACATGTACCCGATAACGCACCTAAACGAAACCCACACCAAACCCAAATGAACCCAATTTCACGTTATAACAACCAACCAAAACCCATTGAACCCAAACTACGCCAACGGTTTTTGACAGTTTTACGTTCATAATATTAATAATGAACATGGAATGGGTTTTTATATAATAATTCTATAAACGCAAGTTTAAATTACAGGTTTTATTGTACAAAATACGTTATAATTCAAAATAGTTGCCTGCCAAAAATATTACAGCTGATGATTTTTATTTTAATTTATAATGAATATTAATAGGCATTAAAATTATAAATAATTTTTTGGCTTATTAGGTGCAATTCCTATGAAAACATTGAAATTGCTACCTAAGAAAGCGAGAAAACAAAAAATTATATTTGTCGCATATATGTTTGATACATTTTTATTTACCCCTAACGTATGCACCCAATGTCTGCAGTGATAATCCTTTGCTCTATATTAGTTTATACATTAGATGTTTCTTATAGGAAATAATTAATACATATATGAGGTTTTCCTTTATCATCTTCTACGCAAAATCCTTTTCATAAGCATTACATTCCACAATTTTACTTTTAGTAAATGATTAGAAAGAAATATGTGAATATATAAATTTTAGAGTCATCCGATCACAATGCATAGAATTCCGTCCAATGAAAGTTTAAACTTAAAAAACCAAGTAAAATCGCAAGGGGACAAAATTCTCAATAGTATGCAGGACTATATATGTAAATAGGCAACTACGAATATTGCTTCGTGCTTCCGTTTTTGTCGTTTTTTAAATTTTTTTCTCATATAATGAAAACTCATTTTAACAAAGTCTTGCCACCAAATTTTTTCTTCTTTGTTCAAATTAAATTAACAATAAAGAGGACAAAATACGAAAATATATAACGTACAAAATGTAGTTTATTGTACATTTACTTTGTACGGAATTTCGTTAACAGTGGGTTTAAATTGTCAATTCCATTGCATATATGTCAAATAAATGCTCATATATATCATATATATTAAAAATAATATATATATGTATAATATATATACATATATATATATTCCTTTTCAACTAAATTGGGGGTACCGTTACCCCCAATTTTCGGAATTTTAAGGTTCTTGAGCGCGGTTTTCAACCGAATTCGCTGAAATTTGGCACATTGGGTTCTTAATAGGTTCCAAATCTATCCACCAAAAATTATGAATATAGGTCAATTTTTTCGGATAGCCCCCATATAAGAATACCCCCAATTTTCGGTATTTGGGGGTTCTTGAGCGCATTTTTCAACCGAATTTGCTGCAATTTGGTAATTTGTAGTCGTATATGGTAACAAATCTCTCTACCAAAAATGTTTAATATTCGATATATAACCCCCGATATAACCCCCTTTTTTATATTAAAATAGTTATCTGATTTGTTCCGCGTTTTGAGTTTGGTTGTAAGACTCTTTTGTAATCATTTCACCTGCGGAGGATAGAGAGATAAGCAATTTGAACGTAAGGTTCGATAATGAACTATAGCCGCATTTAGATCTAGCCCCTATGTGGAGGTTTCAGAAGAAGTGGACCGATATTCTCCATCTTCGATTTTGAATTATCAATTAAAATTTTCTGAAATTTGTATTATGGTTTACATTATGGTATACATAATCCGTTTTAGACATGTCGGTATAGGTCCACTTTTTGGTATGCTCCCTTTATTTTCATTTCTAGTACCTGTCAGTATATCCATGGTGGAGGGTATCCAAAGTTCGGCCCTGCCGAACTTAACGCTTTTTCACTTGTTTATGTTAATATAGTTATCTGATATGTTCCGCGTTTTGAGTTTGGTTCTAAGATTCTAGTGTAATCATTTCACCTGCAGAGGATAGCGAGGTAAAAAATTAGAACGTAAGGTTCGATAATGAACTATAGTCGCATTTAGACCTAGCCTCTGGGGAGGTTTCAGAAGGAGTGGACCGATATTCCCCATCTTCGAATTTGAATTATCAATTAAAAATTTCTGAAATTTGTATTATGGTTTACATAATCCGATTTTAGACATGTCGGTATAGGTCCACTTTTTGGTATGTTTCCTTTATTTTCATTTCTAGTACCTGTCAGTATATCTATGGTGGAGGGTATACAAAGTTCGGCCCGGCCGAACTTAACGCTTTTTCACTTGTTTTATATTAATATAGTTATCTGATATGTTCCGCGTTTTGAATTTGGTTGTAAGACTCTAGTGTAATCATTTCACCTGCAGAGTATAGCGAGGTAAAAAATTAGAACGTAAGGTTCGATAATGAACTATAGTCGCATTTAGACCTAGCCTCTGTGGAGGTTTCAGAAGGAGTGGAGCGATATTCCCCATCTTCGAATTTGAATTATCAATTAAAAAATTCTGAAATTTGTATTATGGTTTACATAATCCGATTTTAGACATGTCGGTATAGGTCCACTTTTTGGTATGTTTCCTTTATTTTCATTTCTAGTACCTGTCAGTATATCTATGGTGGAGGGTATACAAAGTTCGGCCTGGCCGAACTTAACGCTTTTTCACTTGTTTTATATTAATATAGTTATCTGATATGTTCCGCGTTTTGAGTTTGGTTCTAAGACTCTAGTGTAATCATTTCACTTGCAGAGAATAGCGAGGTAAAAATTAGAACGTAAGGTTCGATAATGAACTATAGTCGCATTTAGACCTAGCCTCTGTGGAGGTTTCAGAAGGAGTGGACCGATATTCCCCATCTTCGAATTTGAATTATCAATTAAAAATTTCTGAAATTTTTATTATGGTTTACATAATCCGATTTTAGACATGTCGGTATAGGTCCACTTTTTGGTATGTTTCCTTTATTTTCATTTCTAGTACCTGTCAGTATATCTATGGTGGAGGGTATACAAAGTTCGGCCCGGCCGAACTTAACGCTTTTTCACTTGTTTATATTAAAATAGTTATGTGATTTGTTCCGCGTTTTGAGTTTAGTTCTAAGACTCTGTTGTAATCATTTCACCTGCGGAGGATAGCGAGATAAAAAATTAGAACTTAAGGTTCGATAATGAACTATAGCCGCATTTAGACCTAGTCCCTGTGTGGAGGTTTCAGAAGGAGTGGACCGATATTCCCCATTTTCGAATTTGAATTATCAATGAAAAATTTCTGACATTTGTATTATGGTTTACAAAATCCGTTTTTAGACATTTCGATATAGGTCCACTTTTTAGTATGTTCCCTATATTTTCATTTCTAGTACCTATCAGTATATCTATGGTGGAGGGTATCCAAAGTTCGGCCCGGCCAAACTTAACGGTTTTTCACTTCTTTGTGTTTGTTTTTTGCCCTATATTTGCCTCTTGTATACAAAATAATCCTCAAGATTTTTGAAAGCAATATAAAAAAAATAATAAAGACTATAAACAAATCAATTGTTATTTCATTGGGATGGAATAAATCCAGAGGTGAAAAAATCAGCTCGCTTGTGTGATTAAATAAGGAAATAAATTTTAAAAAATTGCATGTAAATAACATCAATAGAACATTTAAATTTAATATAAATAAGTTAATAAACTTTTATATAAAACAGTGTGAAATAGATAGGGAAAGCGATGGCTTCTATCGCGAACTTAATCAATTTATTCAATTCCTTTAATTATAAGAGAATTATAAGAATTAAGGAATTGGATGAAAATAAGGAATATATAATCAATGATGCATATAGGACCCAAACTAAGTACGGAGATAGAATTGTGCTGAAGTTGAAAGATGATATATTATATTTACCACCCCGGTTTCTAACACTAAAGGATGATAATGTAAAGGAATTGGGTTCTGGTGGATATAGCATATCGAAGTTGTCATTAAGCGACAAAGAAAATAATTTATATAGATTACAATTAAAACAAGCTGAATCAAATTTCGTTTACCAACCATATTTTACACAATAAAATAAATAAAAAACAAGTGAAAAAGCGTTAAGTTCGGCCGGGCCGAACTTTGGATACCCTCCACCATAGATATACTGACAGATACTAGAAATTTTTAATTGATAATTCAAATTCGAAGAATGGGGATTATCGGTACACTCCTTCTGAAACCTCCACACAGGGGCTAGGTCTAAATGCGGATATAGTTCATTATCGAACCTTACGTTCTAATTTTTTATCTCGCTATCCCCCGCAGGTGAAATGATTACCATAGAGTCTTAGAACCAAACTCAAAACGCGGAACAAATCAGATAACGTTTTTAATACAAACAAGTGAAAAAGCGTTAAGTTCGGCCGGGCCGAACTTTGGATACCCTCCACCATAGATATACTAACAGATACTTGAAATGAAAATATAGGGAAAATACCAAAAAGTGGACCTATACCGACATTTCTACAAACCGATTATGTAAACCACAATATAAATTTCAAAAAATTTTAATGGATAATTATACCCTCAGCCTTATGGCTAATGAGGGTGTATACACTTTGACACGGTGAAAATCTGCCTCGTCGAAATATATTTGTTTTAGACCCATCTTTCTTTGGACAAAATCCGTTTCAGAAAATTATATTTTCATCCATCTTACTATTTCTTCCAAACTTAGTTAAATTTCGAAGATTGGGAACATCGGTCCACTCCTCCTGATACCTCCCGCACAGGGGCTAGGTCTAAATGCGGTTATTGTTCATATATATATATATATATATATAGTTCTTTCTCGAACCTTACGTTCTAGTTTGTTATCTCGATATCCTACGCAGGTGAAAAGATTACAACAGAGTCTTAGAACAAAACCCAAAACACGGAACAAATCAGATAACGATTTTAATATAAAACAAGTGAAAAAGCGTTAAGTTCGGCCGGGCCGAACTTTGGATACCCTCCACCATAGATATACTGACAGATACTAGAAATTTTTAATTGATAATTCAAATTCGAAGAATGAGGATTATCGGTACACTCCTTCTGAAACCTCCACACAGGGGCTAGGTCTAAATGCGGATATAGTTCATTATCGAACCTTACGTTCTAATTTTTTATCTCGCTATCCCCCGCAGGTGAAATGATTACCATAGAGTCTTAGAACCAAACTCAAAACGCGGAACAAATCAGATAACGATTTAAATATAAAAAAAGGGGGTTATAAGGGGACTACCCCAAAAAGGGGGCGAATATTAATAATTTTTGGTAGAAAAAGTTATCATATACGACTACAAAATACCAAATTGCAGCATGCGGTTATTGTTCATATATATTCTTTGAACCCCAAAATACCGAAAATTGGATACTAGAAATTTTTAATTGATAATTCAAATTCGAAGAATGAGGATTATCATGAAACCTCCACACAGGGGCTAGGTCTAAATGCTACAAAATACCAAATTGCAGCAGGTGAAATGAAATTTAGAACCAAACTCAAAACGCGGAACAAATCAGATAACGATTTAAATATAAAAAAGGGGTTATAAGGGGACTACCCCAAAAAGGGGGCGAATATTAATAATTTTTGGTAGAAAGATTTTTTATCATATACGACTACAAAATACCAAATTGCAGCAAATTCGGTTGAACCCCAAAATACCGAAAATTGGGGGTAACCTTACATGGGGGCTTTCCGAAAAAATGAACCTATATACATATTTTTTAGTAGAAAGATTTGGCACCTACTAAATACTCAAAATACTAAATTACAGCAAATTCGGTGGAAAAATACGGCCAAACCCCCAAAATACTGAAAATTAGGAGGTACCGTTTTATGGGGTCTACCAGAAAAAGTGGACCCATACTTATCATTTTTTGTACCCAATAAGAACCCAATGTACCAAATTTCAGCGAATTCGTCTGAAAAACGCACTCAAGAACCCCAAAATACCGAAATTTGGAGGGTTCCCTTATATGGGAGCTATGCCTAAACGTGGTCCGATATATCCCATCTTCGAACTTGACCTGCCTGCAGACAAAAGAC
Source organism: Musca vetustissima (assembly GCF_032173495.1). Taxonomy (NCBI): domain Eukaryota; kingdom Metazoa; phylum Arthropoda; class Insecta; order Diptera; family Muscidae; genus Musca; species Musca vetustissima. The sequence continues at coordinate 9,532 of NW_026884667.1, forward strand.
AGCCATATGCAAAATTTCAGCACCCTATCTCAATTCCTTCAGAAGATAGCGTGATTACAACAGACGGACGGACAGACATGGCTAGATCGTCTTAGAATTTTACCCTGATCAAGAATATATATACATTATAGGGTCGGAAATGAATCTGGTTGGGCTCTTTTAAACAATAATAGTTTGAAAATCAATAGTAATAAATGTGCTCCAATAGGAGGACTGTAACATATATCCAATCCATATGAGCTGAAAGTTAGACAAGCTTGTATAAATATTACAAATAATGAGATATATATATATATATATATATTGTATAAAGTGGTGCATTATAGCTGATTTATAATATATAATTAACATAAGTTCGCGAAATATAATATTAAGGAGTGGAATTATTTCGAATTTTGTAGGGAGTATCTGTAAGACATAACACCCAGGCCAAATTGCTTTATGCTAATTGCCCTACGCAAATTGATTTATGCTAATTGCTTTACACAAATGACGTAATTGGTCTGTATTGATGACTAATCCATCTCTTTTCCTCTTGCTGTGTTGTGCGATCATATTATGTTCTATCTCTTTCCCTCTTATTGTTTTATACCGTCCGTCTTTTCAATATTTTGTTTTGTCTTCCCCAATGTGGTCCATTTATATGACCTTGATGACCCTGAAATCAATAGCGCGTGTGTTCCATATTTTATTACTTTACACAAATTACATTATTTTAATTGGTATACATAAATGACCTTGATGACCCTGAAAGTTTATTGACCCCTGAAATCAATAGCGTGTGTGTCCCATATTTGTTCTTTCCCCCCTTTGTTCGTATATTTCCCGTAAGCTTATGTGTGTTCCCCCCTTTCCCTATCAACTTGTTTTCTTTTTTTTGTCTACCCAATGTGGTCCATTCGTATGACCTTGATGACCCTGATTCAATATCGCTTGTGTCCCATATTTGTTCTTCCCCCCTTTCTTCCGTATTTTTTTCGGTAAGCTTATATGTGTCCCCCCTTCCCTATTCACTTGTTTTCGTGATGCAGTGTCGCAGTGCGCCCACCGCTCTTTTCTAAATTTATCCCCCCTTCTCTACACACTTGTGTTATTTTTTTTTTTTTGTTGCTCAATACAATCAATACATGAAGCAGTGTCTCATATGAGTGTCTATTGGAACAGGAATCAATCCGATCATGGGTGTCTTATCAGAATCCACTGTTTGTAGTTTGTTATAATTTACAAGATGTAATGTCTGTCCATTGAAGCATATCTTTGGGCGCCCATCAGTCTTTACCTTTATCAACAACATGCGTGCGTATCCAGAATTCTGTGGTCATCTTAATCGATCTTTTTGATGTACATGTTGTTGTTGTTTTTCAATATTTGGCGCCTGTAGTCGAAAGAGTTTTTATACCCTCCACCATAGTATGGAGGGTATATTAATTTTGTCATTCCGTTTGTAACTCATCGAAATATTAATTTCCGACCCTATAAAGTTTATATATTCTTGATCAGGGTAAAATTCTAAGACGATCTAGCCATGTCCGTCCGGTTCCAAATCTCTCGACAAAAAATTATTAATATCGGCCCATTTTTTCGGGTAGCCCCCATATAAGGGTACCCCCAATTTTCGCTATTTTGGGGTTCTTGAGCGCGTTTTTCAACCGAATTTGCTGCAATTTGGTATTTAGTAGTCGTATATAGTAACAAATCTCTCTACCAAAAATTATTAGTATTCGCCCCCTTTTTATGGTAGTCCCCATATAACCCCATTTTTTATATTAAAATAGTTATGTGATTTGTTCCGCGTTTTGAGTTTAGTTCTAAGACTCTGTTGTAATCATTTCACCTGCGGAGGATAGCGAGATAAAAAATTAGAACTTAAGGTTCGATAATGAACTATAGCCGCATTTAGACCTAGTCCCTGTGTGGAGGTTTCAGAAGGAGTGGACCGATATTCCCCATTTTCGAATTTGAATTATCAATAAAAAATTTCTGACATTTGTATTATGGTTTACAAAATCCGTTTTTAGACATGTCGGTATAGGTCCACTTTTTAGTATGTTCCCTATATTTTCATTTCTGGTACCTATCAGTATATCTATGGTGGAGGGTATCCAAATCCTATAAAAAAATCAGTTGTTATTTCATTGGGATGGAATAAATCCAGAGGTGAAAAAATCAGCTCGCTTGTGTGATTAAATAAGGAAATAAATTATATAAAATTGCATGTAAATAACATCAATAGAACATTTAAATTTAATATAAATAAGTTAATAAACTTTTATATAAAACAGTGTGAAATAGATAGGGAAAGCGATGGCTTCTATCGCGAACTTAATCAATTTATTCAATTCCTTTAATTATAAGAGAATTATAAGAATTAAGGAATTGGATGAAAATAAGGAATATATAATCAATGATGCATATAGGACCCAAACTAAGTACGGAGATAGAATTGTGCTGAAGTTGAAAGAAGATATATTACATTTACCACCCCGGTTTCTAACACTAAAGGATGATAATGTAAAGGAATTGGGTTCTGGTGGATATAGCATATCGAAGTTGTCATTAAGCGACAAAGAAAATAATTTATATAGATTACAATAAAAGCAAACTGAATCAAATTTCGTTTACCAACCATATTTAACACAATAAAATAAATAAAAAACAAGTGAAAAAGCGTTAAGTTCGGCCGGGCCGAACTTTGGATACCCTCCACCATAGATATACTGACAGATATTAGAAATTTTTAATTGATAATACAAATTCGAAGAATGGGGATTATCGGTACACTCCTTCTGAAACCTCCACACAGGGGCTAAGTCTAAATGCGGATATAGTTCATTATCGAACCTTACGTTCTAATTTTTTATCTCGCTATCCCCCGCAGGTGAAATGATTACCATAGAGTCTTAGAACCAAACTCAAAACGCGGAACAAATCAGATAACTATTTTAATACAAACAAGTGAAAAAGCGTTAAGTTCGGCCGGGCCGAACTTTGGATACCCTCCACCATAGATATACTAACAGGTACTTGAAATGAAAATATAGGGAAAATACAAAAAAGTGGACCTATACCGACATTTCTACAAACCGATTATGTAAACCACAATATAAATTTCAAAAAAATTTAATGGATAATTATACCCTCAGCCTTATGGCTAATGAGGGTGTATACACTTTGACACGGTGAAAATCTGCCTCGTCGAAATATATTTGTTTTAGACCCCATCTTTCTTTGGACAAAATCCGTTTCAGAAAATTATATTTTCATCCATCTTACTATTTCTTCCAAACTTAGTTAAATTTCGAAGATTGGGAACATCGGTCCACTCCTTCTGATACCTCTCGCACAGGGGCTAGGTCTAAATGCGGTTATTGTTCATATATATATAGTTCTTTCTCGAACCTTACGTTCTAGTTTGTTATCTCGATATCCTACGCAGGTGAAAAGATTACAACAGAGTCTTAGAACAAAACCCAAAACACGGAACAAATCAGAGCGTTAAGTTCGGCCGGGCCGAACTTTGGATACCCTCCACCATAGATATACTGACAGATACTAGAAATTTTTAATTGATAATTCAAATTCGAAGAATGGGGATTATCGGTACACTCCTTCTGAAACCTCCACACAGGGGCTAGGTCTAAATGCGGATATAGTTCATTATCGAACCTTACGTTCTAATTTTTTATCTCGCTATCCCCCGCAGGTGAAATGATTACCATAGAGTCTTAGAACTAAACTCAAAACGCGGAACAAATCACATAACTATTTTAATATAAAAAAGGGGGTTATATGGGGACTACCATAAAAAGGGGGCGAATACTAATAATTTTTGGTAGAGAGATTTGTTACTATATACGACTACTAAATACCAAATTGCAGCAAATTCGGTTGAAAAACGCGCTCAAGAACCCCAAAATACCGAAAATTGGGGGTACCCTTATATGGGGGCTACCTGAAAAAATGGGCCGATATTAATAATTTTTTGTCGAGAGATTTGGTACCGGACGGACATGGCTAGATCGTCTTAGAATTTTACCCTGATCAAGAATATATATACTTTCAGAAAATTATATTTTCATCCATCTTACTATTTCTTCCAAACTTAGTTCAATTTCGAAGATTGGGAACATCGGTCCACTCCTTCTGATACCTCCCACACAGGGACTAGGTCTAAATACGGGTTATAGTTTATATATAGTTCATTATCGAACCTTACGTTCTAGTTTGTTATCTCGATATCCTACGCAGGTGAAAAGTCTACAACAGAGTTCTAAAACAAAACCCAAAAACGGAACAAATCAGATAACGATTTTAATATAAACAAGTGAAAAAGCGTTAAGTTCGGCCGGGCCGAACTTTGGATACCCTCCACCATAGATATACTGACAGGTACTTGAAATAAAAATATAGGGAAAATACCAAAAAGTGGACCTGTATCGACATTTCCACAAACCGGTTATATAAACCACAATATAAACTATAAAACAAATTTCAGAAATTTTTAATGGACAATTATTCTCTCAGCTTTATGGATAATGAGGGCATATACACATTGACACGGTTAAAATGGTTCTAGATTCATGTTACTTTGGATCAAATTTGTTTCAGAAAATTTCGATTTCATCCAAACTTTGGCCATCTTCCAAACTTAGTTCAAGTTCGAAGATGGGGAACATCCGTCCACTCCTTCTGGTACCTCCCACACTGGGGCTAGGTCTAAATACGGGTTATAGTTCATATATAGTTCATTATCGAACCGTACGTTCTAGTTTTTTATTTCGATATCCTTCGCAGTTGAAATGATTACAACAGAGCGTTAGAACCAAACCCAAAACGCGGAAAAACAGATAATTATATTAATATAAAAAATGGGGTTATATGGGGACTAAGCCTAAAAGGGGTTGACTATTAATAATTTTTGGTAGGGAGATTTGTTTCCATATACGGCTACAAAATAACAAATTTCAGTGATTTCGGTTGAAAAACGCGCTCAAGAACCTCCAAATGCCGAAATTTGGGGGTACCTTTATATGGGGGCTAACAGAAAAAATTGACTTATATTTATAATTTTTAGTGGAGATATACCAATATACCAAATTTCAGCGAATTCGGTTGAAAAACGCGCTCAAGAACCCCAAAATTCCGAATCCCTTATAATAGGGCTACCAGAAAATATGGACTTATATTTATAAATTTTAGTGGAGATATTTGGTACCCAATAAGAACCCAATATACCAAATTTCAGCGAATTCGGTTGAAAAAGAACCCCACGCTATCTTCCGAAGGAATTTAGATAGGGTGCTAAAATTTTGCATAGGGTTGTCTTTTGTCTGCAGGCAGGTCAAGTTCGAAGATGGGATATATCGGTCCACGTTTAGGCATGGCTCCCATATAAGGGTACCCCCAAATTTACGGAATTGTGGGGTTCTTGAGCGCGTTTTTCAACCGAATTCGCTGATAATTGTTATATTGGGTTCTTATTGTGTACTAAATGTCGCCACAAAAAAGTATAAATATAGGTCCACCTTTTCTGGTAGTCCCCATATAACGGTACCTCCATATTGGCTGTAATTTAATACTTTGAGTTCTAAATAGGTTCCAAATCACTCCACAAAAAATTATAAATATAGGTCAATTTTTTCTGGTAGCCCACCAGATAAGGGTACCCCAAATTGTCGGTATTTTGGGGTTCTTTTTCAACCGAATTCGCTGAAATTTGGTATATTGGGTTCTTATTGGGTACCAAATATCTCCACTAAAAATTATAAATATAAGTCTATATTTTCTGGTAGCCCCCATATAAGGGTACCCCCAAATTTCGGTATTTTGGGGTTCTTGAGCGCGTTTTTCAACCGAATTCGCTGAAATTTGGTATATTGGTATATATATATATATATATATATATATATATAACAAATTTCAAAATAACAAATTTCAGTGATTTCGGTTGAAAAACGCGCTCAAGAACCTCCAAATGCCGAAATTTGGGGGTACCTTTATATGGGGGCTAACAGAAAAAATTGACTTATATTTATAATTTTTAGTGGAGATATACCAATATACCAAATTTCAGCGAATTCGGTTGAAAAACGCGCTCAAGAACCCCAAAATTCCGAATCCCTTATAATAGGGCTACCAGAAAATATGGACTTATATTTATAAATTTTAGTGGAGATATTTGGTACCCAATAAGAACCCAATATACCAAATTTCAGCGAATTCGGTTGAAAAAGAACCCCACGCTATCTTCCGAAGGAATTTAGATAGGGTGCTAAAATTTTGCATAGGGTTGTCTTTTGTCTGCAGGCAGGTCAAGTTCGAAGATGGGATATATCGGTCCACGTTTAGGCATGGCTCCCATATAAGGGTACCCCCAAATTTACGGAATTTTGGGGTTCTTGAGCGCGTTTTTCAACCGAATTCGCTGAAAATTGTTATATTGGGTTCTTATTGTGTACTAAATGTCGCCACAAAAAAGTATAAATATAGGTCCACCTTTTCTGGTAGTCCCCATATAACGGTACCTCCATATTGGCTGTAATTTAATACTTTGAGTTCTAAATAGGTTCCAAATCACTCCACAAAAAATTATAAATATAGGTCAATTTTTTCTGGTAGCCCACCATATAAGGGTACCCCAAATTGTCGGTATTTTGGGGTTCTTTTTCAACCGAATTCGCTGAAATTTGGTATATTGGGTTCTTATTGGGTACCAAATATCTCCACTAAAAATTATAAATATAAGTCTATATTTTCTGGTAGCCCCCATATAAGGGTACCCCCAAATTTCGGTATTTTGGGGTTCTTGAGCGCGTTTTTCAACCGAATTCGCTGAAATTTGATATATATATATATATATATATGTTTGATTAAACAAGTATCATGTTAATATTTTGTGTATATTTATTAAATATATTTAATTTATATTGATAACAATAATATTTATGTAATATGTTAATAGTAATGCTGCACTTTTACCCTTTTTATGTGCAAATTAATTTAATTGAAAACAGTAATGAATATTAGGGTTCGAAAATACAACACTTTAAATCAATTGTAAAGATTTGATGCAATAGGTGTTTTGTTTGAACATTCCCATCTTTGAATTAAGTAATAGGTGGAATATTTAATGTTAGCAACAAATAGACTTGGAGATTTTTTTTATATTTTATCTTCGCATGAAAATATAAAAAATATAACAAATGTTGTGTAGGCATTGAATGCAAATGAGACGTACATTAAAGGTAATGAATAGCAAAATTGTATCTAATATGTCATGGTACAATTATAAAAGGTAACAGCAAATCCCAGCTGATTTGATTCCAACGTAATACTAGTGTCAATATGAATTTGACAAATTATGTTTTTAAAAATCACCCAACAGGAAAATTGGGAACGCATACAATTTGAAATTGTTCTTTATTAATGTGCTCCCATATTCAATTTACTCAATCTGCCTGCTGGGAAAGATTGAGGAAGCAAATCTTTCTTGAAGGAATTACTCGCTATTCCCAGCATTTTCATATGTGTTACACATATATATGGCAATGGCTCAATTAAAGGAAAGATGTGGAAGCGATAGAAATATAAATTTGATAGATTTTCATTCATGTTTTTCAATTTTTATTTTGAGGATTCGAAAATATTCCATTTTCAAAATAAAAATAATTTGATGATAATTTGTTTGTTTGTTTACATTTTTCTGTCAAATGAGTTGACACTAGTAGGACTTACAACAACAAATTTCCATGTGGTTGTTGTATCGTTTTTTGTACAACAACACTTGCTGTTACCTTTTATTATTATACCATGCTAATATGTATTGCTTTCATAGTTTTATTTTAATAAAAAACTATATTATAAGATTTTATTTTGTATTGCCTTCAATAATAAGAAAACAAATATCAAACCCATTCCACGAGTTGAAGTTAGCATTATTAACGTAAAATTGTCATATTCCTAAGTATTTGATACACAATGCTGAAAATGTGGATGGGTTCAAGGAACATCCACATACTAGTACTCCTAACAAGAGCTATATACATGAAATTAAAGAAGATAAAATAAAACCAAATACACAAGAAGAGGATGATTTCAAATTAGAATATACACAGTACCAACCTCATAACTGTGATGAAACACGAGACGAAACATTCTATTCTGAAAATGATGATGAAGATGTAGAAAACATGAATATTTCATATTTGAAACAAATTAATAAACTAGATACTGTATATGGTCCACATAAAGTTTTAAACGGAGAGTGGAAATTTGGAGATAAACCATTAAAAATGAAAAAAATTTCGTTGGAAACCAACATTGGGCACTTACGATGCTTCCGAATTAGAGATTCATAAGAACATTTTATTGGATTCAAATGCATACAAAGTGGATTATAATCCTAATGAACGAGTAAAGTCAAACAAAGGCTACAAATATAAGAGTATTATTAAACAAGTGAAAAAGCGTTAAGTTCGGCCGGGCCGAACTTTGGATACCCTCCACCATAGTTATACTAACAGATATATGCAATGAAAATATAGGGAATATACCAAAGAGTGGGGATATACCGATCAGTGTTGCCACATTTTTGTTGTTAAAAATTGCTACATTTTTGTTAAAATTGCCAGAAAGTGCTAAAAAATGTAAAAAAAGTGCCAAATAAGGTAGAATTGATATTTTGGATTCTCATTAAGTACAGATTTCCCCACCAAAAAATTTCAATGTGAATCTATGTTTCGGGTTAAGGCCTAGAGGAATTTTTTTTTGGACGTCGAGCACATTTTTTCATCAAATTGAATATAATTTGAAAATTTTTATTCTAATGGTGTGTCAAATGTCCCCACTAGAAGGAATTAATGCCAGTTTTATGGGGCTTTTGAGAATGGCATATATGCTGAAAACTGTCAAAGTGAGGTTAGCACATTGCCTCATTTTAAAGTATTGCTCTATCTTCATTACTTTGAAGATTTTAGACGCATTCTCTGGGTTCTTGTAGGGTAGGATATATTTTTGCGAGTAGAATAAGGATGTATGGTTTAAAATGCAAAGGATTAGCCAAAAGTCATTAAAATGGTCAAAAACTCATTAAAGTATCAAATTACAGTAAACAAATCGTCTGTCCGTCCGTGTATGTGTGAACACGTGCGCTTTTGTTTACAAATAGTGTGTGTGTGTGTGTGTGTGATCCTCCGTTCTGAGTATGACATTTTATGTATGTGTGTGTGTGATCCTCCGCTCTGAGTATGGCAATGTATGTGTTTGTGTGTGTCTCCGTTCGCAAACTGTGTTGATCGACGTGTGTGGGCGCGCTCTTGACCTTGAGTATGACAATGTGTGTGCGTGTGTGTGTCCGTTCGGTTTAGAAATATTAGGGATGGCAAATTATGTGGGCATGCGCGGAGCTTACCGTAATGTTTACAAGGGGAAGGGGAAACAGATATGTGGAACAAACTATAGGGAAAAACAAGAACATGGTCAGCGATAGAAATGGTCAGAGGCATGAAGAGACAGACGCAGTTATGTTTATTTCTAATCATATCAATACCAATATGTTTATGTTAAATCGAGCATTGTTGAGTGTTGGGCATGCGCGGAGCTTACCGAAATGTTTACAAGGCGAGGGGGGGGGGGGGCAAATATGGGAAGCAAACTATAGGGAATAACAACAACAAATATTGCAAGCAATATTTTATCAATTGTAGGATACAAGAGGAAAAGGAGAGGGGAATATGTACGCCCAAGTTTTGAGATGGATAGTAGTCATGTTTATTTCTGATCAAATTAATACCATTGTGTTTATGTTAAATCGAACTACGTTGAGTGTTGGGCATGCATGCGGAGGGGGCACATATGGCAAGCAATCTATATGAATCATAGGGAACAACAACAACATGCATTCATCAATTGTATCGATAACAAGTGAAAAAGCGTTAAGTTCGGCAGGGCCGAACTTTGGATACCCTCCACCATGGATATACTGACAGGTACTAGAAATGAAAATAAAGGGAGCATACCAAAAAGTGGACCTATACCGACATGTCTAAAAACGGATTATGTATACCATAATGTAAACCATAATACAAATTTCAGAAAATTTTAATTGATAATTCAAAATCGAAGATGGAGAATATCGGTCCACTTCTTCTGAAACCTCCACATAGGGGCTAGATCTAAATGCGGCTATAGTTCATTATCGAACCTTACGTTCTAATTGTTTATCTCTCTATCCTCCGCAGGTGAAATGATTACAAAAGAGTCTTACAACCAAACTCAAAACGCGGAACAAATCAGATAACTATTTTAATATAAAAAAGGGGGTTATATCGGGGGTTATATAGCGAATATTAAACATTTTTGGTAGAGAGATTTGTTACCATATACGACTACAAATTACAAAATTGCAGCAAATTCGGTTGAAAAATGCGCTCAAGAACCCCCAAATACCGAAAATTGGGGGTATTCTTATATGGGGGCTATCCGAAAAAATTGACCTATATTCATAATTTTTGGTGGAGAGATTTGGAACCTATTAAGAACCCAATGTGCCAAATTTCAGCGAATTCGGTTGAAAACCGCGCTCAAGAACCTTAAAATTCCGAAAATTGGGGGTACCGTTTTATGGGGGGTAACAGAAAAAATCGACCTATATTTATAATTTTTAGTAGGGAGATTTGCTTCCCAACAAGAGCTCAAAGTACCAAATTTCAGCGAATTTGGTTGAAAACCGCGCTTTTATGGGGCTTTTGAGAATGGCATATATGCTGAAAACTGTCAAAGTGAGGTTAGCACATTGCCTCATTTTAAAGTATTGCTCTATCTTCATTACTTTGAAGATTTTAGACGCATTCTCTGGGTTCTTGTAGGGTAGGATATATTTTTGCGAGTAGAATAAGGATGTATGGTTTAAAATGCAAAGGATTAGCCAAAAGTCATTAAAATGGTCAAAAACTCATTAAAGTATCAAATTACAGTAAACAAATCGTCTGTCCGTCCGTGTATGTGTGAACACGTGCGCTTTTGTTTACAAATAGTGTGTGTGTGTGATCCTCCGTTCTGAGTATGGCATTTTATGTATGTGTGTGTGTGATCCTCCGCTCTGAGTATGGCAATGTATGTGTTTGTGTGTGTGTGTGTCTCCGTTCGCAAACTGTGTTGATCGACGTGTGTGGGCGCGCTCTTGATCTTGAGTATGACAATGTGTGTGCGTGTGTGTGTCCGTTCGGTTTAAGAATATTAGGGATGGCAAATTATGCGGGCATGCGCGGAGCTTACCGAAATGTTTACAAGGGGAAGGGGGAACAGATATGTGGAACAAACTATAGGGAATAACAACAACAACATGGTCAGCGATAGAAATGGTCAGAGGCATGAAGAGACACACGCAGTTATGTTTATTTCTGATCATATCAATACCAATGTGTTTATTTTAAATCGAGCATCGTTGAGTGTTGGGCATGCGTGGAAAGGGTGGCAAATATGTGGCAAGGGGAAAGGGGGGACAAATATGGGAAACTAACTATAAACAGCATAATGAATTTCGCAATGTTATGCAACTATGATTAGGAGTGAAAAGGGAAGAGGCAGGAACAAATATGTGTTTACGAAATGCTTGGATACAAGAGGAAACGGGGGCTGAGAGGAATATGTACGTCCTAGCTTTGAGTTTGATGTTTATTTCTGATTATATTAATACCAATGTGTTTATGTTAAATCGAGCATCGTTGAGTGTTGGGCATGCGTGGAAAGGGGAACAGATATGTGGAACAAACTATAGGGAAAAACAAGAACATGGTCAGCGATAGAAATGGTCAGAGGCATGAAGAGACAGACGCAGTTATGTTTATTTCTAATCATATCAATACCAATGTGTTTATGTTAAATCGAGCATTGTTGAGTGTTGGGCATGCGCGGAGCTTACCGAAATGTTTACAAGGCGAGGGGGGGTGGGGCAAATATGGGAAGCAAACTATAGGGAATAACAACAACAAATATTGCAAGCAATATTTTATCAATTGTATCAATTGTAGGATACAGGAGGAAAAGGGGAGGGGAATATGTACGCCCAAGTTTTGAGATGGATAGTAGTCATGTTTATTTCTGATCAAATTAATACCATTGTGTTCATGTTAAATCGAACTACGTTGAGTGTTGGGCATGCGTGGAGCTTACCGAAATGTTTACTAGCGAAAAGGGGGCACATATGGCAAGCAATCTATATGAATCATAGGGAACAACAATAACATGCATTCATCAATTGTATCGATAACAAGTGAAAAAGCGTTAAGTTCGGCAGGGCCGAACTTTGGATACCCTCCACCATGGATATACTGACAGGTACTAGAAATGAAAATAAAGGGAGCATACCAAAAAGTGGACCTATACCGACATGTCTAAAAACGGATTATGTATACCATAATGTAAACCATAATACAAATTTCAGAAAATTTTAATTGATAATTCAAAATCGAAGATGGAGAATATCGGTCCACTTCTTCTGAAACCTCCACATAGGGGCTAGATCTAAATGCGGCTATAGTTCATTATCGAACCTTACGTTCTAATTGTTTATCTCTCTATCCTCCGCAGGTGAAATGATTACAAAAGAGTCTTACAACCAAACTCAAAACGCGGAACAAATCAGATAACTATTTTAATATAAAAAAGGGGGTTATATCGGGGGTTATATAGCGAATATTAAACATTTTCGGTAGAGAGATTTGTTACCATATACGACTACAAATTACCAAATTGCAGCAAATTCGGTTGAAAAATGCGCTCAAGAACCCCCAAATACCGAAAATTGGGGGTATTCTTATATGGGGGCTATCCGAAAAAATGAGAGATTTGGAACCTATTAAGAACCCAATGTGCCAAATTTCAGCGAATTCGGTTAAAAACCGCGCTCAAGAACCTTAAAATTCCGAAAATTGGGGGTACCGTTATATGGGGGGTACCAGAAAAAATAGACCTACATTTATAATTTTTAGTAGGGAGATTTGCTTCCCAACAAGAGCTCAAAGTACCAAATTTCAGCGAATTTGGTTGAAAACCGCGCTCAAGAACCTTAAAATACCGAAAATTGGGGGTACCGTTATTTGGTACCAGAAAAAATTGACCTATATTTATAATTTTTAGTAGGGAGATTTGCTTCCCAATAAGAGTTCAAAGTACCAAATTTCAGCGAATTCGGTTGAAAAAACGCTCAGGAACCTCAATATACCGAAAATTGGGGGGTACCCTTATATGGGAGCTATGCCTAAACGTGGACCGATATATCCCATCTTTGAACTTGACCTGCCTGCAGACAAAAGACAACTTTGTGCAAAATTTCAGCACCCTATCTCAATTCCTTCAGAAGATAGCGTGATTACAACAGACGGACGGACAGACGGACGGACATGGCTAGATCGTCTTAGAATTTTACCCTGATCAAGAATATATATACTTTATAGGGTCGGAAATGAATATTTCGATGTGTTACAAACGGAATGACAAAATTAATATACCCTCCATACTATGGTGGAGGGTATAAAAAGGGGGTTATATCGGGGGTTATATAGCGAATATTAAACATTTTTGGTAGAGAGATTTGTTACCATATACGACTACAAATTACCAAATTGCAGCAAATTCGGTTGAAAAATGCGGTCAAGAACCCCCAAATACCGAAAATTAGGAGTATTCTTTTAGGGGGCTATCCGAAAAAATTGACCTATATTCATAATTTTTGGTGGAGAGATTTGGAACCTATTAAGAACCCAATGTGCCAAATTTCAGCGAATTCGGTTGAAAACCTCGCTCAAGAACCTTAAAATTCCGAAAATTGAAGGTACCGTTATATGGGGGGTACCAGAAAAAAGTGACCTATATTTATAATTTTTAGTAGGGAGATTTGCTTCCCAACAAGAGCTCAAAGTACCAAATTTCAGCGAATTTGGTTGAAAACCGCGCTCAAGAACCTTAAAATGCCGAAAATTGGGGGTACCGTTATATGGGGGGTACCAGAAAAAATTTACCTATATTTATAATTTTTAGTAGGGAGATTTGCTTCCCAGTAAGAGCTCAAAGTACCAAATTTCAGCGAATTCGGTTGGAAAACACGCTCAGGAACCTCAAAATACCGAAAATTGGGGGGTACCCTTATATGGGAGCTATGCCTAAACGTGGACCGATATATCCCATCTTCGAACTTGACCTGCCTGCAGACAAAAGACAACTTTGTGCAAAATTTCAGCACCCTATCTCAATTCCTTCAGAAGATAGCGTGATTACAACAGACGGACGGACATGGCTAGATCGTCTTAGAATTTTACCCTGATCAAGAATATATATACTTTATAGGGTCGGATATGAATATTTCGATGTGTTACAAACGGAATGACAAAATTAATATACCCTCCATACTATGGTGGAGGGTATAAAAAGGGTGTTATATCGGGGGTTATATAGCGAATATTAAACATTTTTGGTAGAGAGATTTGTTACCATATACGACTACAAATTACCAAATTGCAGCAAATTCGGTTGAAAAATGCGCTCAAGAACCCCCAAATACCGAAAATTGGGGGTATTCTTATATGGGGGCTATCCAAAAAAATTGGCCTATATTCATAATTTTTGGTGGAGAGATTTGGAACCTATTAAGAACCCAATGTGCCAAATTTCAGCGAATTTGGTTGAAAACCGCGCTTAAGAACCTTAAAATACCGAAAATTGGGGGTACCGTTATATGGGGGGTACCAGAAAAAATTGACCTATATTTATAATTTTTAGTAGGGAGATTTGCTTCCCAATAAGGGCTCAAAGTACCAAATTTCAGCGAATTCGGTTGAAAAACACGCTCAGGAACCTCAAAATACCGAAAATTGTGGGGTACCCTTATATGGGAGCCTGCAGACAAAAGACAACTTTGTGCAAAATTTCAGCACCCTATCTCAATTCCTTCAGAAGATAGCGTGATTACAACAGACGGACGGACGGACATGGCTAGATCGTCTTAGAATTTTACCCTGATCAAGAATATATATACTTTATAGGGTCGGAAATGAATATTTCGATGTGTTACAAACGGAATGACAAAATTAATATACCCTCCATACTATGGTGGAGGGTATAATAAAACAGTTAGTACTATTTGAAGATAGCCACAAGTCCTAATCAACAAATAAGTTTGGCTATACATAGAATGTAATTACAAAATAATTGTACATCATAAAATACTTAAAGGTATAGAAAATACATATTTTTAGGGTTGTCATTATCAATTATTTTATAGTATGTGTTAGAATTGACGAAATAGATTTAGTACGTATTTTATTAATATTATTAATATTAATAATATTATTTGACAAATTTGAATTTAATTCGCATATGCAAGTTTCGCATCAGGGCGGAATAAATACAAGTTATCAACGTACGACCTTTGTAAAGCCACATAGCCCAATATGCCTGATGAGCCGCTTAACCAACGGCGAAACGCGTCGCATAATGGTGGGTACGTAGGTTCTTCTCCTGGCTTTCCTTTTCATTGCAAAATTTAGATCATCAAGCTCGACTCGAAAGAGTATAAACAATCACTTAAAAATCACTTTCAAATGATCACAAAAATTCAAATAACAAAAATTAATTTCAGCCGAGCACGGCTAGGGCTCGAACCTAGGTCCTCAGAGCAACACAGGTGTTGCCAAGACCGCTTAACGTTCTGAGCCATCAACACTTCCAAAAACGGTTGCGCAAAAACATGTGTATACCAGGAAGCAATTGTAGGTGTGTGGATTAATTATCCATCGCTACAACAAATCTGCTTTGAAAAGGACTGTTCCTAGAATGAAGACAAATGTCGAACTTTGACAAATTTGAATTTAATTCGCATATGCAAGTTTCCCATCAGGGCGGAATAAATACAAGTTATCAACGTACGACCTTTGTAAAGCCACATAGCCCAATATGCCTGATGAGCCGCTTAACCAACGGCGAAACGCGTCGCATAATGGTGGGTACGTAGGTTCTTCTCCTGGCTTTCCTTTTCATTGCAAAATTTAGATCATCAAGCTCGACTCGAAAGAGTATAAATAATCACTTAAAAATCACTTTCAAATGATCACAAAAATTCAAATAACAAAAATTATTTATAATAAATATAATGTAACATTCTGATAGTCGTGTTATATTTTGTGATATGTACTTTTACCCATAATTTTTGTACATAAATAAAATTCTAAATAAAACAGTTAGTACTATTTGAAGATAGCCACAAGTCCTAATCAAAAAATAAGTTTGGCTATACATAGAATGTAATTACAAAATAATTGTACATCATAAAATACTTAAAGGTATAGAAAATACATATTTTTAGGGTTGTCTTTATCAATTATTATATAGTATGTGTTAGAATTGACGAAATAGATTTAATATAGTATTTAACATATTAAGTCTGCTTCTCGTAGTTCTTCAATAATAGAAACTAACTCATTAGTATAATCATTTTGTCCAGATTGTTGTAACTCCAGCAACAACTTCAATCTTTCAACTAATACGTTTGGATCATTCCAATGTTTATATTCCGGTTTTGCAAGGTTGAGTTTCATTAAGCCATTTCCACTATGTGTACCCCCAACCAATTGTTTTATAATATTCTTATATTTGTAGCCTCTGTTTGATTTTACTCGTTCATTAGGTTTATAGTCAACTTTGTATGCATTTGAGTCCAATAAAATTTTCTTATAAATCTCCAGTTCGGAAGCAACATAATTTGTTGGCTTTTGATGGAAGAGTAGTTCAAACAAGCCTGGCGTAAGCGCCCAATGTTGGTTTCCAATGATAATTTTTTCATTGTTAATTGTTAATGGTTTATCTCCAAATTTCCATCCTCCGTCTATATACTTATGTGGACCATATACAGTATCCAGTTTATTTCTTTGTTTCAAATATGAAATATTCATGTTATCCTCATCGTCATCATTACTATCAGAATAAAATGTTTCGTCTCTTGTTTCATCATAGTTATTTGGTTGGTATTGTGTATAATCTGAATTGAAATCATCCTCTTCTCGTGTTTCATCTTCTTTAATTCCATGTATATAGTTCTTGTTAGGAGTACGTGTATATTGATGTTCCTTGGAAACATCTATATTTCCATTATTGTGTGTCAAATACTTAGGAATATTTTCACTTTTTATTTGAACTAATTTTTGTAGCTCTTCTGTTATGGGTTTAAATGTTCTATTTAGTTCGGTCGTTCTAGCATCTTCTCCCATTTCAATGCTTTCGAATTTTTTCTTCAGTTCATTTCGGGAATGAAAAAGTTTTTTTAACAACTGTTCGTTATCCATGGTCTCTGTATACTACTAAGGCATGATATGTCTATACTCTATAAATAGAGATTTCTTTTCTTATTGATATAATCTAATAAATTAGTGTTGCCATATTATTTATTTCATAGATTTGTAGAGTGTTTTTATGTATATGACAATACAGAACGTAACTAAGAATATGAATAAAAATAAATAATATTAATAAAATACGAGTATGTTCACAAAATAAAAAATTGTTCATTCATATACAAGACAAATTATAAATGAGTAATTTATAACGCAACCAAAGGAACCTATGGCAAACATGTACCCGATGTACCATAAATCAACATAACGCACCTAAACGAAACCCACACCAAACCCAAATGAACCCAATTTCACGTTATAACAACCAACCAAAACCCATTAAACCCAAACTACGCCACAGGATTCGACATTTTTACGTTCATAATATTAATTATGAACGGGGAATGGGTTTTTATATAATAATGCTATAAACGTATAAACTACTATAAAGTTTAAACTACAAGTTTTATTGTACAAAATACGTTATAATTCAAAATAGTTGCCTGCCAAAAATATGACAGTTGATGATATTTTTTTTATTTACAATGAATATTACTATGCATTTAAATTACAAATAATTTTTTGGCTTATTAGGTGCAATTCCTATGAAAACATTGAAATTGCTACCGATGAAACTGAGAAAACAATACATTATATTTTTCGCATATATGGTTGATACAATTTTGTTTACCCTTAAAGTACGTCTCGTATGCATACAATGTCTGCATTGATAATCCATTGCTCTATATCAGTTTATGCTTTATATTAGTTTATACATTAGATGTTTCGTTCCTTTATCATCTTCTATGCAAAATCATATTCATAACCATTACACTCTAATGTACATCTGGAAACCAATATTTAATAAGTTCCACAATATTACTTTTGTAAATGATTTGAAAAAGTATGTGAAAATATAAATTTCAGAATCATCCGAACACATTGCATAGATTTTCGCAAGTGGACAAACTTCTCCATAATATGCAAGACTATATATTACGAATATTGCGGCATAAACATAAGCGTAGTGCTTCCGATTATAGGTAATTTGATTTGAAAATGTATCTATAGTATATTTAGATTGTACTGGATTTCGTTAACACAGTGGGTTTAAATTGCATATATCAAAACATTTTTTATTCATACCACATATTAAGCCAAATAAAGGTTTTTCTTTTAATTTGTTAGAAATGATATTCCTTTTCAACTACAAAATTTGTGAGGATGAGGCAGGGTAACCACTGTTTAATAACCATCATCATTTTTCTACACATCGAAAAATTATGTAAACTAATTTCATACAATTCTTGTATATCACAATATATAAAAGTGTACATTTTCTGTATTTTTTATTATCATGGACTCTGAAATTTCGCACAGCGTAAAATCACTTTTGTTCACTTTGTTAGTCTCTGACCTCTTTTTGGTTTTACAGAAAGTACTTCTACACAGTAAAAAAACTCTCTTATTTCCATTACATAATTCCAAAAACACATATTCCTTTAATATTAGGGTTAATCTTTGTTATCTACAGGCTAAGCCATTTGCTATAAATATTTAATAGTGGGTCTGCTAACCCAACATAAACCAAAGACATAAAAGTATAAATATACGGCAACTCATACGTCGACAAATTGCAATAGATGGCGTTTTTTCTGCTGTTATGATATATCAGCGAACAATGTTAAGCGTTTTAACCACAACATCGCAAGCATATAAAATGCAAATTTATATTTTAAGTGTAAATCTCTGATTTCATTTACATTTTATACACACATTTTCCATATTAACCATTTGTGACCTGAATTTTTACCCGTCCCAATAGAAGTATTTTCTGTGCACAGATTTAATATAACTATCCTATATAGGATATGAGCAAAATTTGACATCGCTACATCCTTGCATTCGGGAGATACAGTACTTTCTTTCCGAAAAATAAAAGTCCAATATCAACAAAAGCAAATGCAATATCGACGATAAAATCACTTTTAATTATTCTTTAGGTTCTATTTTACAAGTCTCAACAACAATTTAGAGGGTGCAGTTCGTACATTTCGAATACAAAGCGATTTAAATATATTGGGCTGTATACACAATTTGGTACATATTTTTGCACCCATCTATGTATTGAAGAGCGTATAACTTGACCAAAAATTTGAGTTTTTTTATATATTTTTTTTTATATTTTTCTTTTGATATGTGTCGTCCATTATCAGCTCTTAACACATGTTATCCACAAATTATACATTTACTTGCCGCGTATTAGATATAAGCTCTAGAACATTTTGTTGCCTGTGGGATACATTGGGCCAAAAGGGTTAACATGCCTCTGATATGTTTGAATCTCCCTACATGTGTTTTCATAAAATATTTTTTCAAGTCTTTTATGGTTTCTTTGTCTTTGCGGAAACATTTAAATTTATCAAAAGTTTCCCTGAATGCAGGAAAATATATATTTCCCTTTTTATCTTAATCCGTTTTTCCGTTTTGTTTTCCTTTCAATAGTTCGGTTGTTTAATTCCACGCATGCCCAACACCCAAAGATGCTTGATTTAACATAAACACGTTGGTATTAATATGATTAGCAATAAACATCAAACTCAAAGCTTGGGCGTACATATTCCTCTCCCCGGTTCCTCTTGGATCCAAACATTCCGAAAAAACATATTTGTTCCTGCCTCTTCCCTTTTCACTCCTTGTCATATATCTACTATCTGCTTATTAAATATAAGCTCTAAAACATTTTGTTGCGTGTGGGTAACATTGGGCCACAAAGGGTTAATATTAGAATTAAACCTCATATTAACAATATCATGCTAATGTATTATTACGCTGGAAAACTTAAGCAAATTGCTATATACATGTTTAAAAAGTGGGTCTGCTATCCCAACATAAACCAAAGACATAAAAGTGTAAAGATGCGACAACTCATACGTCGACAATTTGCAATAGATGGCGTTTTTCATGGCATACAAAATGCAAATTTTTATTTTAAGAGCAAATCTCTGATTTCATTTAAATTTTATACACACATTTATCCTTATTAACATGCCTCTGATATGTTGGAATACCCCTACATGTATTTTCATATACTATTTTGTCAAGTCTTTTATGGTTTCTTTGTCTTTGCATAAACATTGCTATTTATTAAAAGCTTTCATGAATGCAGGAAAATATATATTTTCCCTTTTTTATCTTCACCCGTTTATCCGTTTCGTTTTAATAGTCCGGTTGTTTAATTGCATTGCAGCTAATCTTGATGTTACCTAAAGTTCATTGACCCATTAAAATAATAATATGCTTAGCTCCTCTCCTCTTTACCTCCTGAAACCAAACATTCCGATTGTCAATAAAATTCCGTAAAGTTGTTCCTACCTCTTCCCTATTCACTCCTTATCATAGTTTCACTAGATTGCGAAATTCATAATGCTGTACATCATAGGTCTGCCCAATGGTTCTTTTTTTGCGTTCATAAGTCTCTACAATTATATGAATGCTCGATTTAACATAAACCCATTGGTATTAATATAAACATGAGTATCATAAAACCAAAGCGAGGAGCGTACATATTCCTCTCCCCGTTTCCTTTTGTATCCAAACATTTCGTAAAAACATATTTGTTTCTGCCGTTTCCCTTTTCACTCCTAATCATAGTTGCATAACATTGCGAAATTCATTATGCTGCGAATATATTTCTTCCCAATGGTTCTTATCAACAAGTGTTCGTCTCTTTGTTTTTTTGCGCCCCCTATGCCGCTGACCATTTTTATCGATACAATTGATGAATGCATGTTGTTGTTGTTCCCTATGATTCATATAGATTGCTTGCATATGTGCCCCCTTTTCGCTAGTAAACATTTCGGTAAGCTCCACGCATGCCCAACACTCAACGAAGTTCGGTTTAACATAAACACAATGGTATTAATTTGATCAGAAATAAACATGACTACTATCCATCTCAAAACTTGGGCGTACATATTCCCCTCCCCTTTTCCTCTTGTATCCTACAATTGATAAAATATTGCTTGCAATATTTGTTGTTGTTATTCCCTATAGTTTGCTTCCCATATTTGCCCCCCCCCTCGCCTTGTAAACATTTCGGTAAGCTCCGCGCATGCCCAACACTCAACAATGCTCGATTTAACATAAACACATTGGTATTGATATGATTAGAAATAAACATAACTGCGTCTGTCTCTTCATGCCTTTGACCATTTCTATCGCTGACCATGTTGTTGTTGTTGTTTTTCCCTATAGTTTGTTCCACATATCTGTTCCCCTTGCCACATATTTGCCTCCCTTTCCACGCATGCCCAACACTCAACGATGCTCGATTTAACATAAACACATTGGTATTAATATAATCAGAAATAAACATCAAACTCAAAGCTAGGGCGTACATATTCCTCTCAGCCCCCGTTTCCTCTTGTATCCAAGCATTTCCCCTTGCCACATATTTGCCACCCTTTCCACGCATGCCCAACACGCAACGATGCTCGATTTAACATAAACACATTGGTATTGATATGATCAGAAATAAACATAAATGCGTCTATCTCTTCATGCCTCTGACCATTTCTATCGCTGACCATGTTGTTGTTGTTATTCCCTATAGTTTGTTCCACATATCTGTTCCCCCTTCCCCTTGTAAACATTTCGGTAAGCTCCGCGCATGCCCACATAATTTGCCATCCCTAATATTCTTAAACCGAACGGACACACACACGCACACACATTGTCATACTCAAGGTCAAGAGCGCGCCCACACACGTCGATCAACACAGTTTGCGAACGGAGACACACACAAACACATACTTTGCCATACTCAGAACGGAGGATCACACACACACACTATTTGTAAACAAAAGCGCACGTGTTCACACATACACGGACGGACAGACGATTTGTTTACTGTAATTTGATACTTTAATGAGTTTTTGACCATTTTAATGACTTTTGGCTAATCCTTTGTATTTTAAACCATACATCCGTATTCTACTTTTGCGGACAATTTTCTACACAGGTATATGTTTGGAAATATCCCCCATATGCAGGTTTCAGCCTTCTTGCCCACTTTTAGGTTCCAAACACTTTTAAAAATATGTTTGCCGAACTTTTTCGATATACGACCGATATTTTGTAATATACCCATTATAAAGTGGAACGCGACCCATTGAAATGGCTATAATTTCCGCATTCACGGTGAATAAAAAACTCCTTTCCAGAAAGTTTCCGAATTACGTTTATGATTTCTACATCACTCCCATGCAAAGGTCCACTTAATCTGGTTTTTATACCCTTAACCATACTGTGGTACAGGGTATTATGTCTTTGTGCATATGTTTGTAACAGGCAAAAACAATCGAGATAGACCCATGGTTACTTTTGAGAATATGCATAGAATCACTTTCTGAGTCGATTTATGCATGTCCGTCTGTCCGTTCGTCCGTCTGTCCATGTTAAATTGTAAACAAAGTGCAGGTCGCATTTATTACCCGAATTGGATGAAATTTGGCACAAGTCATTTATTTGGCCCAAGGACGAACCCTATTGAAATCGGGAAAATTCGGTTCAGATTTAGATATAGCTCCCATATATATTTTCGTCTTATTTAAGGTAAATGGTGTACCAAAGTCCCTTAAAATCATTCGAATTGCACGAAATTTAGCACAGCGTAATGAATTAGGTATAGAATGATGTGTGCAAAGTTTCGTGAAAATCGGTTGAGATTTAGATATAGCTCCCATATATATTTTCGTCCGATTTAAGGTAAATGGTGTACCAAAGTCCCTTCATATCATTCGATTTGCACAGCGTAATGAATTAGGTCTAGAATGATGTGTGCAAAGTTTCGTGAAAATCGCTTCAGATTTAGATACAGCTCTCGTATATAGTTTCGTCCGATTTTATGTAAATGGTGCACCAAAGTCCCTATACATCTGTAGATTTGCATGAAATTTTGCACGGGCTACTAAATTAAGCCCAGAATTACATGTGCCAAGTTTCGTGAAAATCGGTTCAGATTTAGATATAGCTCCCACATATAGATTATATTTTTAACAACGCGGCGTACCGAATAGCGTGTATCAATTATGCTAAATCGTTTTCCATAAATTTTTCCCATGTTACGCAGACGGCTCTAAATCTGCTCGAATGAAATTAAAGTTAGAAAGAGGGAACATAGGCATGCAATTGTTAGGACATATATGTACAATATACACAAAGTGGTGAAGGGTATCATATAGTCGGCCCAGTCCGACTTTACTACTTTCATTACTGGTTCATTTTAAAAAATAAACAACCTACTAGCAAACGATGCTATAGTAACCATATGAAGTACCAGACAAAATGTCAAAACACTACACATGCAGGGTATAAAAAGTGCTGGGTATAAAAAGTTCTGACCGGCCGAACTTGAAGATTTTTTAATTGTTTACAGATGTACTGACACTTTTTATACCCTTCACCACACTGTGGTACAGGGTATTATGTCTTTGTGCATATGTTTGTAACAGGCAAAAATAATCGAGATAGACCCATGGTTCCTTTTGAGAATATGCATAGAATCACTTTCTGAATCGATTTATGCATGTCCATCCTTCCTTCCGTCCGTCCGTCCGTCTGTCCGTCTGTCCGTCTGTCCGTCTGTCTGTCCATGTTAAATTGTAAACAAAGTACAGGTCGCATTTATGATCCGAATTGGATGAAATTTGGCACAAGTCACTTATTTGGCCCAAGGACGAACCCTATTGAAATTGGGAAAAATCGGTTCAGATTTAGATATAGCTCCCATATATATATTTAACCGATTTAATGTAAACGGTCCCTATATATCTTTCGATTTGCACGAAACTTGGTACAGCCTAATCATTTAGGTCTAGAATGATGTCTGCCAAGTTTCGTGAAAATCGGTCCAGATTTAGATATAGCTCCCATATATAGTTTCGTCCGATTTCATGTAAATGGTGCACCAAAGTCCCTATATATCATTCGATTTGCACGAAATTTGGCATAACGTAATGAATTAAGCCTAGAGTGATGTCTGCCAAGTTTCGAGAAAATCGGTTCAGATTTAGATATAGCTCCCATATATAGTTTCGTCCGATTTCATGTAAATTGTGCCCCAAAGTCCCTATATATCTTTCGATTTGCACGAAATTTGGCATAACGTAATGAATTAAGCCTAGAGTGATGTCTGCCAAGTTTCGAGAAAATCGGTTCAGATTTAGATATAGCTCCCATATATAGTTTCGTCCGATTTCATGTAAATGGTGCCCCAAAGTCCCTATATATCTTTCGATTTGCACGAAATTTGGCATAACGTACTGAATTGAGCCTAGAATGATGTCTGCCAAGTTTCGTGAAAATCGGTCGTGATTTAGATATAGCTTCCATATATAGTTTCTCCCGATTTTAGGTAAATGGTGCACCAAAGTCCCTATATATCCTTCGATTTGCACGAAATTTGGCATAACGTACTGAAGTGAGCCTAGAGTGATGTCTGCCAAGTTTCAAGAAAATCGGTCCAGATTTCTATATAGCTCCCATATATACTTTCGTCCGATTTCATGTAAATGGTGCGCCAAAGTCCCTATATATCTTTCGATTTGCACGAAATTTGGCATAACGTACTGAATTGAGCCTAGAATGATGTCTGCCAAGTTTTGATAAAATCGGTTCAGATTTAGATATACCTCCCATATATAGTTTCGTCCGATTTCATTTAAATGGTGCCCCAAAGTCCCTATATATCTTTCGATTTGCACGAAATTTGGCATAACGTACTGAATTGAGCCTAGAGTAATGTCTGCAAAGTTTTGATAAAATCGGTTCAGATTTAGATATACCTCCCATATATAGTTTCGTCCGATTTCATTTAAATGGTGCCCCAAAGTCCCTATATATCTTTCGATTTGCACGAAATCGTTCTGAATTAAGCGTAGAGTGATGTCTTCCAAGTTCCGAGAAAATCGGTCCAGATTTAGATATAGCTTCCATATATAGTTTCGTCCGATTTCATGTAAATGATGCACCAAAGTCCCTATATATCTTTCGATTTGCACGACATTTGGCATAACGTACTGAATTGAGCCTAGAATGATGTCTGCCAAGTTTCGTGAAAATCTGTCCTGATTTAGATATAGCTCCCATATATAGTTTCGCCCGATTTTAGGTAAATGGTGCACCAAAGTCCCTATATATCCTTCGATTTGCACGAAATTTGGCATAACGTACTGAATTGAGCCTAGAGTGATGTCTGTCTTGTTTCGTGAAAATCGGTCCAGATTTAGATAGAGCTTCCTTTTATTATAGATTGATTTTAAGTAATTGATGCACCAAGGAACCAATAGGCTGATAGGAACAAAACTTTCTGAAATTAGTATAACCTAACCTGTGACAAGTTTGTTTGAAATCGCCTAATATTTCGATAGAGCTTCCATATATATTTTCGCCCGATTTCAAGTAAATTGGGCATCAAACTCCTCATGTTAGTCAGATTGAAATCAAATTTTGTACAACTTACAAAATTGAGCATAGAATTACGTAGTTGCGTTTTGTAGAAGTACAGACATAGCCCAACGGATGACCTATTTATATTTGTTTGAAGTCGATTTACATACTTTATGGATAGATTTAGGTAGATTCACATTTAGATAAATATCACATATTTTATTTCATCCAATTTCATCTTAATAGTCCTGTTTAATATACCCATAGTGGTGAAGGGTATCATATAGTCGGCCCCGTCCGACTTTACTACTTTCCTTACTGGTTTAATATTAAACAAGTGAAAAAGCGTTAAGTTCGGCCGGGCCGAACTTTGGGTACCCTCCACCATAGATATACTGACAGGTACTAGAAATGAAAATATAGGGAACATACCACAAAGTGGACCTATACCGTCTAAAAACGGATTATGTAAACCATAATGTAAGCCATAATACAAATTTCAGAAATTTTTAATTGATAATTCAAATTCGAAGATGGGGAATATCGGTCCACTCCTTCTGAAACCTCCTACCCAAAACGCGGAAAAATCAGAGAATTATATTAATATAAAAAATGGGGTTATATGGGGACTACGCCTAAAAGGGGTTGACTATTAATAATTTTTGTAGGGAGATTTGTTTTCATATACGGCTACAAAATACCAAATTTCAGCGAATTCAGTTGAAAAACGGGCTCAAGAACCCCAAAATACCGAAATTTGGGGGTACCCTTATATGGGAGCAACCAGAAAAAGTGGACTTATATCAATAATTTTTAGTGGAGATATTTGGTACCTAATAAGAACCCAATGTACCAAATTTCAGCGAACTCAGTTGAAAACGCGCTCAATGCCTAAACGTAGACCGATAATAATTTTTGTAGGAAGATTTGTTTTCATATACGGCTACAAAATACCAAATTTCAGTGATTTCGGTTAAACAACACGCTCAAGAACCCAAAAATGCCGAAATTTGGGGGTACCTTTTAGGGGGCTACCAGAAAAAAATGACTTATATTTATAATTTTTAGTGGAGATATTTGTTACCCAATAAGAACCCTATGTACTAAATTTCAGCGAATTCAGTTGAAAAACGCGCTCAAGAACCCCAAAATACCGAAATTTGGGGGTACCCGTATATGGGAGCTACCAGAAAAAGTGGACTTATATTAATAATTTTAAATGGAGATATTTGGTACCCAATAAGAACCCAATGTACCAAATTTCAGCGAATTCAGTTGAAAACGCGCTCAAGAACCCCAAAATACGAAAATTGGTGGTACCCTTATTTGGGGGCTACCAGAAAAAATGGACCTGTATTCATAATTTTTTGTGGAGTGATTAGGAACCTATTAAGAATTTAAAGTACTAAATTACAGCCAATTCGGTGGAAAAATACGACCAAAACCGAAAATTGGGGGTACCCTTATATGGGGGCTACCCGAAAAAATTGACCTATATTTATAATTTTTTGTGGAGACATTTAGTACCCAGAAAGAACCCAATGTACCAAATTTCAGCGAATTCGGTTGAAAAACGCGCTCAAGAACCCCAAAATATCGAACATTGGGGGGTACCCTTATATGGGAGCTATGCCTAAACGTAGACCGATATATCATATTTTCGAACTTGACCTGCCTGCAGACAAAAGACAACCCTATGCAAAATTTCACCACCCTATCTCAATCCCTTCGAAAGATAGCGTGATTACAACAGACGGACAGACGGACGGACATGGCTAGATCGTCTTAGAATTTTACCCTGATCAAGAATATATATACTTTATAGGGTCGGAAATGAATATTTCGGTGAGTTACAAACGGAATGACAAAATTAATATACCCTCCATACTATGGTGGTGGGTATAAAAAGGGGTTATATGGGGACTACCCCAAAAAGGGGGGGCGAATATTAATAATTTTGGTAGAGATATTTGTTACCATATACGACTACAAAATACCAAATTGCAACGAATTCGTTTGAAAAACGCGATTGACCTATATTTATAATTTTTTGTGGAGACATTTAGTACCCAGAAAGAACCCAATGTACCAAATTTCAGCGCATTCGGTTGAAAAACGCGCTCAAGAAATGGGAAAAATGGGAGCTATGCCTAAACGTAGACCGATATATCCTATCTTCGAACTTGACCTGCTTGCAGAAAAAAGACAACCCTATGCAAAATTTCAGCACCCTATCTCAATTCTTTCGAAAGATAGCGTGATTACAACAGACGGACAGACGGACGGATATGGCTAGATCGTCTTAGAATTTTACCCTGATCAAGAATATATATACTTTATAGGGTCGGAAATGAATATTTCGGTGAGTTACAAACGGAATGACAAAATTAATATACCCTCCATACTATGGTGGAGGGTATAAAAATCAAGCTCATAGCGTGAAGCATATATAATTCCAGAAAGAAATAAAAGTGCTAAATAAAAGTGCTAAAAAAGTACTAACAAGTGAAAAAGCGTTGGATACCCTCTACCATAGTTGTACTGACAGATACATGCAATGAAAATATAGGGAACATACCAAAAAGTGGGCATATACCGATAATACAAATCGATTTATGTAAACCATTATGTACATCAAATACAAACTTCGGCAATTTTTAATGGGGATTTTTCCTAGAATCTGTAAGATCCAAAAAGTGGACTGATATTGATAACGCATTGTAGAGTATAAAATCCTCAAACTACTGTAATTTAGATTACAAAGTTATATGAGGCTATGCCTAAAGAGGGACCAATATTGATTACATAGTGTAGGAAATAGTGAATATTTGGGGATATCATTATATGAGGGCTTTGCCTAATTAATGACCGGTATATGCCAATTTTGAACCAAATATTTTAATTGTTTATCTCAATTCCTTCCTTCAGGAGGTATCACCATATTGAGGATATGCCTAAATGTCTGCCGATATATTTCATTATCATCATGTTGGAGTTTTTTTATCACAATATCTTTAGAAGGCGGAATGCTTATGGCTAAATAGTCTTTGTAGGGTAAAAATTTACTTTTCCCCGTAACGACTAACCAACCGCAACACACGGAACAAATCAGATAACTATTTTAATATAAAAAAGCGGGTTATATGGGGACTACCCCTGGTGGGGAGATTTGTTACCATATACGACTACAAAATACCACTATATGGGGGCTACCCGAAAAAATTGACCTATATTTATAATTTTTTGTGAAGAGATTTGCTACCCAATAAGAACTCAAATTACTAAATTACAGTCAATTAGGTGAAAAAATCCGGTCAAAACCCTCCAAAAACTGGAAATTGGGAGGTACCTTTATATGGGGGCTACCAGAAAAAGTGGACCTATATTTATAATTTTTGGAGGGGAAATTTGGTACCCAATAAGAACCCCATGTACCAAATTTCAGCGAAATCGATTGAAAACCGCGCTCAAGAACCCTAAAATACCGAATATTGGGGGTACACTAAATATATAGGGCTACCCGAAAGAATTTAACTATATTTATAGTTTTTAGTATAAAGATTTGCTACCTAATAAGAACTCAAAGTACCGAATTTCAGCCAATTCGGTGAAAAAAACCCCCAAAACCCCCCAAAAACTGGATATGGGGAGGTACCTTTATATGGGGGCTACCAGAAAAAGTGGACCTATACTAATAATTTTTTGTGGAGGCATTTAGTACCCAATAAGAACCCAATGTAACAAATTTCAGCGAATTCGGTTGAAAAACACGCTTAAGAATTTCAAAATACCGTAAAATGTGAGGTACCCTTATATGGGAGCTATGCCTAAACGTGGACCGATATAGCCCATCATCGAACTGCAGGCAAAAGACGACTCTATGCAAAATTTTGGGGCTCTATCTCAATTCGTTTAGACGCTAGAGTGATTACAACAGACAGACGGACAGACGGACATGCTTAGATCGTCTTATTTTATTTTAATTTTACGCTGATCAAGAATATATATAATTTATAGGATCGGAAATGATTATTTCGATGCGTTATAAACGGAAAAACAAAACTAATATACCCTCCATACTATGGTGGAGGGTATAAAAAAGGTGCTAGATATCTTTTTATGGTGCTAAACGAGCTTGAAAAGTTCTAAATCTAGCACTAAAAGTGCTAAATTGGCAACACTGATACCGATATACCGATAATTCTACACCAAATACAAACTTCAGCAATTTTTAATGGGGATTTTTCCTAAAATCTGTAAGATCCAAAAAGTGGACTGATAATGATAACGCATGGTAGAGTATAAAATCCTCAAACTACTGTAATTTAGATTATAAAGTTATATGAGGGTATGCCTAAAGGGGGACCAATATTGACCAATGACCGGTATATGCCAATTTTGAACCCAATATTTTAATCGTTTATCTCAATTCTTTCCTTCAGGAGGTATCACTATATTGAGGAGATGCCAAAATGTCTGCCGATATATTTCATTATCGTCATGTTTGAGTTTTTTATCACAATATCTTTAGAAGGCGGGTTTGTAGGGTAAAAATTGACTATTCCCCGTAACGACTACCTGAACACAACACACGGAACAAATCAGATAACTATTTTAATATAAACAAGTGAAAAAGCCTTAAGTTCGGCCGGGCCGAACTTTGGATACCCTCCACCATAGTTATACTAACAGATACATGCAATGAAAATATAGGGAACATACCAAAGAGTGGGGATATACCGATAATTCTACACCAAATACAAACTTCAGCAATTTTTAATGGAGATTTTTCCTAAAATCTGTAAGATCCAAAAAGTGGACGAATAATGATAACGCATGGTAGAGTATAAAATCCTCAAACTACTGTAGTTTAGATTACAAAATTATATGAGGGCATGCCTAAAGGGGGACCAATATTGACCAATGACCGGTATATGCCAATTTTAAACCCAATATTTTAATCGTTTATCTCAATTCTTTCCTTCAGGAGGTATCACTATATTGAGGAGATGCCAAAATGTCTGCCGATATACTTCATTATCGTCATGTTTGAGTTTTTTTATCACAATATCTTTAGAAGGCGGAATGCTTATATAGTCTTTGTAGGGTAAAAATTGACTATTCCCCGTAACGACTACCTGACCACAACACACGGAACCAATCAGATAACTATTTTAATATAAACAAGTAAAAAAGCGTTAAGTTCGGCCGGGCCGATCTTTGGATACCCTCCACCATAGATATACTGACAGGTACTTGAAATAAAACTATAGGGAAATACCAAAAAGTGGACCTATATCGACATTTCCACAAACCGGTTATATAAACCACAATGTAAACTATAAAACAAATTTCAGAAATTTTTTAGGGACAATTATTCTCTCAGCTTTATGGATAATGAGGGCATATACACTTTGATACGGTTAAAATGGTTCTAGATCCACGTTTCTGTGGATCAAATTTGTTTCAGAAAATTTCGATTTCATCCAAACTTTGGTCATCTTCCAAACTTAGTTCAAGTTCGAAGATGGGGAACATCGGTCCACTCCTTCTGGTACCTCCCACACAGGGGCTAGGTCTAAATACGGGTTATAGTACATATATAGTTCATTATCGAACCGTACGTTCTAGTTTTTTATCTCGATATCCTTCGCCGGTGAAATGATTACAACTGAGCGTTAGAACCAAACCCAAACCGCGGAAAAAACAGATAATTATATTAATATGAAAAAATGGGGTTATTTTTGGTAGGGAGATTTGTTTCCATATACGGCTACAAAATACCAAATTTCAGTGATTTCGGTTGAAAAACGCGCTCAAGAACCTCCAAATGCCGACATTTGGGGGTACCTTTATATGGGGGCTAACAGAAAAAAATTGACTTATATTTATAATTTTTAGTGGAGAGATTTTCTACCCAATAAGAACTCATATTACTAAATTACAGCCAATTCGGTAAAAAAAATCCAGTCAAAACCCCACAAAAACTGGAAATTGGGGGTACACTTATATGGGGGCTACCAGAAAAAGTGGAGCTATATTTATAATTTTTAGTATAGAGATTTGCTACCCAATAAGAACTCAAAGAACCGAATTTCAGCGAATTCGGCCGAAAAATGCAATGTACCAAATTTCAGTGAATTCGGTTGAACAACGCGCTCAAGAACCCAAAAATACTGAAAATTAGGAGGTACCGTTATATGGGGGCTATCAGAAAAAGTGGACCTATATTTATAATTTTTAGTGGAGACATTAAGTATCTAATAAGAACGCACTACGAGAAGCAGACATAAGATATTAATTATGAATCTTATGCGTCTAGTCTTAACATTATATCATGACATGTAGAAGGTAGTCAATTTCAAAGAATATAAAAATTAAAGGTTATAATATTATATGCATCTAACAAAATAATAATATATAGTTGCATGGGAAATTGTTTTTATAATTACACATGCTATGTGTAAATATATTTTTTAATATGAACTTGTAATCAATAAAATTCATATCACATTTTTTATGCACATTGTTCTCAAGATATGATTATATATTTTTAAACTTATATTTGTATTATATATTATAAAGGCACGAAACTTTAAAATGTTACAGAAAATAAATTCTTTTATAGTTATTACAATCACGTGTAAATTTTGAACATGAAGAAGAGTGCTAAGTACATTCGAAAAATAATAAAATTAGAAATCAAATGAATACATAAACATATGTTGTTACTTATTTCTATAAAAATGGAACTGATTTTTGAAATTATTATTTAGTGTTCAATTTTAAGTTTTACAGTAAAGACGAATTTCTCAAATTTAAAACCATTCAACTTCCTTGAAGTTGAAAATAATGTTGATATATGTGGAGCACATCATATTACCATTAGAGATCAAAATCATCCAAACGAAATGATGAATTCCACTACGGCACTAATATTCAGAAGTTTAACTATTGATAAATTTTTATTGTTGTTTATATTTCTGTTGACTTTCTTTACATGTTTTTATACATATTTGATATATAAATTTATAAATAAAAAATCTTTTTACTATTACTAGCTGTCAATTTTTTAAATTCTATACTTCTTTAACTCATAACCAGGCATTGTACTTGCATAGGTACGGAAAAGTCGTATAAAATATATAAAAAATTCCAAGCCTATTTGTTGCTCACTATAAATATACCATTTATAACTTCTTTCAAAAATGGGAATATTAAAACAAAACATCTCATTTAAATGTTGTATTTTCGATACCTACTATTGGTATAAAATACTCTTCACCTAGAAATATCTGTTTTATTTAGAATTTAAAATTGTGTACATAAAAAGGGTAAAAGTGCATATCATCACAAAATATCAACACGACTATTAACATGTTGCTTTAATATTATTGTTAACAATTAAATACATTTAATAAATATACACAAAAAATAACATGATACTTGTTTAATCAAATGCAAGCCGAAGGGTAAATGGGTAAATTATGATGCAACCAAAGGTACCTATAACAAATTTGTATCTAATGTACTATAAATCAACATACCCAACCTAAACCCAAATGAACCCAGTTTAACGTTAAAAAACCAACCAGAACCCATTGAACTCAAACCACGCCATCTAGTTTTGAAAAGTTTACGTTAGTAATACTAACTTTTAACTATTGATAATTTGTTATACCCTCCACCGTAGTATGGAGGGTATATTAATTTTGTCATTCCGTTTGTAACACATCGAAATATTCATTTCCGACCCTATAAAGTATATATATTCTTGATCAGGGTAAAATTCTAAGACGATCTAGCCATGTCCGTCCGTCTGCCCGTCCGTCTGTTGTAATCACGCTATCTTCTGAAGGAATTGAGATAGGGTGCTGAAATTTTGCACAAAGTTGTCTTTTGTCTGCAGGCAGGTCAAGTTCGAAGATGGGATATATCGGTCCACCCAAAATACTGAAAATTAGGAGGTTCCGTTATATGGGGGCTACCAGAAAATATGGACCTATACTTATAATTTTTTGTGGAGACATTTAGTATCCAATAAGAATCCAATGTACCAAATTTCAGCGAATTCGGCTGAAAAAGGCGCTTAAGAACCCTAAAATACCGAAATTTGCCGGGTACCCTTATATGGGAGCTATGCCTAAACGTGGACCGATATATCCCATCTTCGAACTTGACCTGCCTGCAGACAAAAGACAACCCTGTGCAAAATTTCAGCACCCTATCACAATTCCTTCAGAAGATAGCGTGATTACAACAGACGGACGGACAGACGGACGGACATGGCTAGATCGTCTTAGAATTTTACCCTGATCATGAATATATATACTTTATAGGGTCGGAAATGAATATTTCGAGGAGTTACAAACGGAATGACAAAATTAATATACCCTCCATACTATGGTGGAGGGTATAAAAATCTTATTAATTTTTATACCCTCCACCATAGTATGGAGGGTATATTAATTTTGTCATTCCGTTTGTAACTCACCGAAATATTCATTTCCGACCCTATAAAGTATATATATTCTTGATCAGGGTAAAATTCTAAGACGATCTAGCAATGTCCGTCCGTCTGTTGTAATCACGCTATCTTTCGAAGGAATTCAATTCAAGTTTTCAATTAAGTTTTACAGTAAAGACGAATTTCTCAAATTTAAAACCATTCAACTTCCTTGAAGTTGAAAATAATGTTGATATATGTGGAGCATATCATATTACTATTAGAGATCAAAATCATCCAAACGAAATGATGAATTCCACTACGGCACTAATATTCAGAAGTTTAACTATTGATAAATTTTTATTGTTGTTTATATTTCTGTTGACTTTCTTTACATGTTTTTATACATATTTGATATATAAATTTATAAATAAAAAATCTTTTTACTATTACTAGCTGTCAATTTTTTAAATTCTATACTTCTTTAACTCATAACCAGGCATTGTACTTGCATATGTACGGAAAAGTCGTATAAAATATATAAAAAATTCCAAGCCTATTTGTTGCTCACTATAAATATACCATTTATAACTTCTTTCAAAAATGGGAATATAAAAACAAAACATCTCATTTAAATGTTGCATTTTCGATACCAACTATTGGTATAAAATACTCTTCACCTAGAAATATCTGTTTTATTTAGAAATTAATGTGTACATAAAAAGGGTAAAAGTGCATATCATCACAAAATATCAACACGACTATTAACATGTTGCTTTAATATTATTGTTAACAATTAAATACATTTAATAAATATACACAAAAAATAACATGATACTTGTTTAATCAAATGCAAGCCGAAGGGTAAATGGGTAAATTATGATGCAACCAAAGGAACCTATAACAAATTTGTATCTAATGTACTATAAATCAACATACCCAACCTAAACCCAAATGAACCCAGTTTAACGTTAAAAAACCAACCAGAACCCATTGAACTCAAACCACGCCATCTAGTTTTGAAAAGTTTACGTTAGTAATACTAACTTTTAACTATTGATAATTTGTTATACCCTCCACCGTAGTATGGAGGGTATATTAATTTTGTCATTCCGTTTGTAACACATCGAAATATTCATTTCCGACCCTATAAAGTATATATATTCTTGATCAGGGTAAAATTCTAAGACGATCTAGCCATGTCCGTCCGTCTGCCCGTCCGTCTGTTGTAATCACGCTATCTTCTGAAGGAATTGAGATAGGGTGCTGAAATTTTGCACAAAGTTGTCTTTTGTCTGCAGGCAGGTCAAGTTCGAAGATGGGATATATCGGTCCACGTTTAGGCATAGCTCCCATATAAGGGTACCCCCCAATTTTCGGTATTTTTAAGGTTCCTGAGGGTGTTTTTAACCAAATTCGCTGAAATTTGGTACTTTGAGCTCTTATTGGGAAGCAAATTTCCCTACTAAAAATTATAAATATAGGTCAATTTTTTCTGGTACCCCCCATATAACGGTACCCCCAATTTTCGGTATTTTAAGGTTCTCGAGCGCGGTTTTCAACCAAATTCGCTGAAATTTGGTACTTTGAACTCTTGTTGGGAAGCAAATCTCCCTACTAAAACTTATAAATATAGGTAAATTTTTTCTGGTACCCCCCATATAACGGTACCCCCAATTTTCGGAATTTTAAGATTCTTGAGCGCGGTTTTCAACCGAATTCGCTGAAATTTGGCACATTGGGTTCTTAATAGGTTCCACATCTCTCCACCAAAAATTATGAATATAGGTCAATTTTTTCGGATAGCCCCCATATAAGAATACTCCCAATTTTCGGTATTTGGTGGTTCTTGAGCGCATTTTTCAACCGAATTTGCTGCAATTTGGTAATTTGTAGTCGTATATGGTAACAAATCTCTCTACCAAAAATGTTTAATATTCGCTATATAACCCCCGATATAACCCCCGTTTTATATTAAAATAGTTATCTGATTTGTTCCGCGTTTTGAGTTTGGTTGTAAGACTCTTTTGTAATCATTTCACCTGCGGAGGATAGTGAGATAAACAATTAGAACGTAAGGTTCGATAATGAACTATAGCCGTATTTAGACCTAGCCCCTATGTGGAGGTTTCAGAAGAAGTGGACCGATATTCTCCATCTTCGATTTTGAATTATCAATTAAAATTTTCTGAAATTTGTATTATGGTTTACATTATGGTATACATAATCCGTTTTTAGACATGTCGGTATAGGTCCACTTTTTGGTATGCTCCCCTTAATTTTCATTTCTAGTACCTGTCAGTATATCCATGGTGGAGGGTATCCAAAGTTCGGCCCGGCCGAACTTAACGCTTTTTCACTTGTTATACCCTCCACCATAGTATGGAGGGTATATTAATTTTGTCATTCCGTTTGTAACACATCGAAATACTCATTTCCGACCCTATAAAGTATATATATTCTTGATCAGGGTAAAATTCTAAGACGATCTAGCCATGTCCGTCCGTCCGTCTGTCCGTCCGTCCGTCTGTTGTAATCACGCTATCTTCTGAAGGAATTGAGATAGGGTGCTGAAATTTTGCATAGGGTTGTCTTTTGTCTGCAGGCAGGTCAAGTTCGAAGATGGGATATATCGGTCCACGTGTAGGCATAGCTCCCATATAACAGTACCTCCCAAATTTCGGTATTTTGGGGTTCTTGAGCTCGTTTTTCAACCGAATACGCTGAAAATTGGTACATTGAGTTCTTATTGGGTACTGAATGTTTCCACAAAAAATTATAAATATAGGTCCACTTTTTCTGGTAGCCCCCATATAACGGTACCTCCTAATTTTCAGTATTTTGGGGGTTTTGATCGTATTTTTCCACCGAATTGGCTGTAATTTAGTATTTTGAGTTCTTAATAGTTTCCAAATCTCTCCACAAAATATTATGAATATAGGTCTATTTTTTCGGATAGCCCCCATATAAGGGTACCCCCAATTTTCGGTATTTTGGGGTTCTTGAGCGCGTTTTTCAACCGAATACGCTGAAATTTAATACATTGGGTTCTTAATAGGTACAAAATCTCTCCACAAAAAATTATAAATATAGGTCAATTTTTTCGGATATCCCCCATATACGGATACCCCCCAATTTTTGGTATTTTGGGGTTCTTGAGCGCGTTTTTCTACCGAATACGCTGAAATTTGGTACATTGAGTTCTTAATAGTTTCCAAATCTCTCCACAAAATATTATGAATAAAGGTCCATTTTTTCGGATAGCCCCCATATAAGGGTACCCCCAATTTTCGGTATTTTGGGGTTCTTGAGCGCCGTTTTCAACCGAATTTGCTGCAATTTGGTATTTTGTAGTGGTATATGGTAACAAATCTCCCTACCAAAAATTATTAATATTCGCCCCCTTTTTGGGGTAGTCCCCATATACCCCCTTTTTTATATTAAAATATTTATCTGATTTGTTGCGCGTTTTGGGTTTGGTTCTAAGACCCTTTTGTAATCATTTCAACTGCAGAGGATAGAGAGATAAAAAATTAGAACGTTAGGTTCGGTAGTGAACTATAGCCGCATTTAGACCTAGCCCCTGATTGGAGGTTCCAGAAGGAGTGGACCGATATTCCCCATCTTCGAATTTGAACTAAGTTTGGAAGAAATAATAAGATGGGCAAAGTTCGGATGAAATCTAAATTTTCTGAAACGGATTTGGTCCAAAGAAACATGGGGTCTAGAACCAATATTTCGATGAGGCACATTTTCACCGTGTGAAAGTGTATACACACTAATTAGCCATAAGGCTGAGGGTATAATTATCCTTTAAAATTTTCTAAAATTTGTATTATGGTTTACATAATCCGTTTTTAGAAATGTCGGTATAGGTGCACTTTTTGGTATGTTCCCTATATTTTCATTTATAGTACCTGTCAATATATCTATGGTGGAGGGTATCCAAAGTTCGGCCCGGCCGAACTTACCGCTTTTTCACTTGTTTTATATTTAAGTTGACTTTTTACTCATTTTTACTGACAGGTACTAGAAATGAAAATAAAGGAAACATACCAAAAAGTGGACCTATACCGACATATCTAAAATCGGATTATGTAAACCATAATACAAATTTCAGAAATTTTTAATTGATAATTCAAATTCGAAGATGGGGAATATCGGTCCACTCCTTCTGAAACCTCCACAGAGGCTAGGTCTAAATGCGACTATAGTTCATTATCGAACCTTACGTTCTAATTTTTTACCTCGCTATCCTCTGCAGGTGAAATGATTACACTAGAGTCTTAGAACCAAACTCAAAACGCGGAACATATCAGATAACTATATTAATATAAAAAAGGGGGTTAGTCCCCAAAAGGGGGGGGCGAATGTTAATAATTTTTGGTAGAGAGATTTGGTACCTATTAAGAACTCAAAACACTAAATTACAGCCAATTCGGCGGAAACATACGACCAAAACCCCCAAAATACTGAAAATTAGGAGGTTCCGTTATATGGGGGCTAACAGAAAATATGGACCTATACTTATATTTTTTTGTGGAGACATTTAGTATCCAATAAGAACCCAATGTACCAAATTTCAGCGAATTCGGCTGAAAAAGGCGCTTAAGAACCCTAAAATACCGAAATTTGCCGGGTACCCTTATATGGGAGCTATGCCTAAACGTGGACCGATATATCCCATCTTCGAACTTGACCTGCCTGCAGACAAAAGACAACCCTGTGCAAAATTTCAGCACCCTATCTCAATTCCTTCAGAAGATAGCGTGATTACAACAGACGGACGGACAGACGGACGGACATGGCTAGATCGTCTTAGAATTTTACCCTGATCATGAATATATATACTTTATTGGGTCGGAAATGAATATTTCGAGGAGTTACAAACGGAATGACAAAATTAATATACCCTCCATACTATGGTGGAGGGTATAAAAATCTTATTAATTTTTATACCCTCCACCATAGTATGGAGGGTATATTAATTTTGTCATTCCGTTTGTAACTCACCGAAATATTCATTTCCGACCCTATAAAGTATATATATTCTTGATCAGGGTAAAATTCTAAGACGATCTAGCAATGTCCGTCCGTCTGTTGTAATCACGCTATCTTTCGAAGGAATTCAATTCAAGTTTTCAATTAAGTTTTGCAGTAAAGACGAATTTCTCAAATTTAAAACCATTCAACTTCCTTGAAGTTGAAAATAATGTTGATATATGTGGAGCACATCATATTACTATTAGAGATCAAAATCATCCAAACGAAATGATGAATTCCACTACGGCACTAATATTAAGAAGTTTAACTATTGATAAATTTTTATTGTTTTTTATATTTTTATTGACTTTCTTTACATGTTTTTATACATATTTGATATATAGATTTATAAATAAAAAATCTTTTTACTATTACTAGCTGTCAATTTTTTAAATTCTTTACTTCTTTAACTCATAACCAGGCATTGTACTTGCATAGGTACGGAAAAGTCGTATAAAATATATAAAAAATTCCAAGCCTATTTGTTGCTCACTATAAATATACCATTTATAACTTCTTTCAAAAATGGGAATATTAAAACAAAACATCTCATTTAAATGTTGTATTTTCGATACCTACTATTGGTATAAAATACTCTTCACCTAGAAATATCTGTTTTATTTAGAAATTAATGTGTACATAAAAAGGGTAAAAGTGCATATCATCACAAAATATCAACACGACTATTAACATGTTGCTTTAATATTATTGTTAACAATTAAATACATTTAATAAATATACACAAAAAATAACATGATACTTGTTTAATCAAATGCAAGCCGAAGGGTAAATGGGTAACTTATGATGCAACCAAAGGAACCTATAACAAATTTGTATCTAATGTACTATAAATCAACATACCCAACCTAAACCCAAATGAACCCAGTTTAACGTTAAAAAACCAACCAGAACCCATTGAACTCAAACCACGCCATCTAGTTTTGTAAAGTTTACGTTAGTATTACTAACTTTTAACTATTGATAATTTGTTATACCCTCCACCATAGTATGGAGGGAGGGTATAGTGAAAAAGATATACTGACAGGTACTAGAAATGAAAATAAAGGAAACATACCAAAAAGTGGACCTATACCGACATGTCTAAAATCGGATTATGTAAACCATAATACAAATTTCAGAAATTTGTAATTGATAATTCAAATTCGAAGATGGGGAATATCGGTCCACTCCTTCTGAAACCTCCACAGAGGCTAGGTCTAAATGCGACTATAGTTCATTATCGAACCTTACGTTCTAATTTTTTACCTCGCTATCCTCTGCAGGTGAAATGATTACACTAGAGTCTTAGAACCAAACTCAAAACGCGGAACATATCAGATAACTATATTAATATAAAAAAGGGGGTTAGTCCCCAAAAGGGGGGGGGCGAATATTAATAATTTTTGGTAGAGAGATTTGGTACCTATTAAGAACTCAAAACACTAAATTACAGCCAATTCGGCGGAAAAATACGACCAAAACCCCCCAAAATACTGAAAATTAGGAGGTTCCGTTATATGGGGGCTACCAGAAAATATGGACCTATACTTATAATTTTTTGTGGAGACATTTAGTATCCAATAAGAACCCAATGTACCAAATTTCAGCGAATTCGGCTGAAAAAGGCGCTTAAGAACCCTAAAATACCGAAATTTGCCGGGTACCCTTATATGGGAGCTATGCCTAAACGTGGACCGATATATCCCATCTTCGAACTTGACCTGCCTGCAGACAAAAGACAACCCTGTGCAAAAT
Source organism: Musca vetustissima (assembly GCF_032173495.1). Classification (NCBI taxonomy): domain Eukaryota; kingdom Metazoa; phylum Arthropoda; class Insecta; order Diptera; family Muscidae; genus Musca; species Musca vetustissima. Next base: position 50,608 of record NW_026884667.1, read on the forward strand.
TTCAGCACCCTATCTCAATTCCTTCAGAAGATAGCGTGATTACAACAGACGGACGGACATGGCTAGATCGTCTTAGAATTTTACCCTGATCATGAATATATATACTTCATAGGGTCGGAAATGAATATTTCGAGGAGTTACAAACGGAATGACAAAATTAATATACCCTCCATACTATGGTGGAGGGTATAAAAATCTTATTAAACTCAAAACGCGGAACATATCAGATAACTATATTAATATAAAAAAGGGGGTTAGTCCCCAAAAGGGGGGGGGGGGGGCGAATATTAATAATTTTTGGTAGAGAGATTTGGTACCTATTAAGAACTCAAAACACTAAATTACAGCCAATTCGGCGGAAAAATACGACCAAAACCCCCAAAATACTGAAAATTAGGAGGTTCCGTTATATGGGGGCTACCAGAAAATATGGACCTATACTTATAATTTTTTGTGGAGACATTTAGTATCCAATAAGAACCCAATGTACCAAATTTCAGCGAATTCGGCTGAAAAAGGCGCTTAAGAACCCTAAAATACCGAAATTTGCCGGGTACCCTTATATGGGAGCTATGCCTAAACGTGGACCGATATATCCCATCTTCGAACTTGACCTGCCTGCAGACAAAAGACAACCCTGTGCAAAATTTCAGCACCCTATCTCAATTCCTTCAGAAGATAGCGTGATTACAACAGACGGAGGGTATAAAAATCTTATTAATTTTTATACCCTCCACCATAGTATGGAGGGTATATTAATTTTGTCATTCCGTTTGTAACTCACCGAAATATTCATTTCCGACCCTATAAAGTATATATATTCTTGATCAGGGTAAAATTCTAAGACGATCTAGCAATGTCCGTCCGTCTGTTGTAATCACGCTATCTTTCGAAGGAATTCAATTCAAGTTTTCAATTAAGTTTTGCAGTAAAGACGAATTTCTCAAATTTAAAACCATTCAACTTCCTTGAAGTTGAAAATAATGTTGATATATGTGGAGCACATCATATTACTATTAGAGATCAAAATCATCCAAACGAAATGATGAATTCCACTACGGCACTAATATTCAGAAGTTTAACTATTGATAAATTTTTATTGTTGTTTATATTTCTGTTGACTTTCTTTACATGTTTTTATACATATTTGATATATAAATTTATAAATAAAAAATCTTTTTACTATTACTAGCTGTCAATTTTTTAAATTCTATACTTCTTTAACTCATAACCAGGCATTGTACTTGCATAGGTACGGAAAAGTCGTATAAAATATATAAAAAATTCAAAGCCTATTTGGGATGGGAATGGGAATATTAAAACAAAACATCTCATTTAAATGTTGTATTTTCGATACCTACTATTGGTATAAAATACTCTTCACCTAGAAATATCTGTTTTATTTAGAAATTAATGTGTACATAAAAAGGGTAAAAGTGCATATCATCACAAAATATCAACACGACTATTAACATGTTGCTTTAATATTATTGTTAACAATTAAATACATTTAATAAATATACACAAAAAATAACATGATACTTGTTTAATCAAATGCAAGCCGAAGGGTAAATGGGTAACTTATGATGCAACCAAAGGAACCTATAACAAATTTGTATCTAATGTACTATAAATCAACATACCCAACCTAAACCCAAATGAACCCAGTCTAACGTTAAAAAAACCAACCAGAACCCATTGAACTCAAACCACGCCATCTAGTTTTGTAAAGTTTACGTTAGTATTACTAACTTTTAACTATTGATAATTTGTTATACCCTCCACCATAGTATGGAGGGAGGGTATAGTGAAAAAGCGTTAAGTTCGGCCGGGCCGAACTTTGTATACCCTCCACCATAGATATACTGACAGGTACTAGAAATGAAAATAAAGGAAACATACCAAAAAGTGGACCTATACCGACATGTCTAAAATCGGATTATGTAAACCATAATACAAATTTCAGAAATTTTTAATTGATAATTCAAATTCGAAGATGGGGAATATCGGTCCACTCCTTCTGAAACCTCCACAGAGGCTAGGTCTAAATGCGACTATAGTTCATTATCGAACCTTACGTTCTAATTTTTTACCTCGCTATACTCTGCAGGTAAAATGATTACACTAGAGTCTTACAACCAAACTCAAAACGCGGAACATATCAGATAACTATATTAATATAAAAAAGGGGGTTAGTCCCCAAAAGGGGGGGGGGCGAATATTAATAATTTTTGGTAGAGAGATTTGGTACCTATTAAGAACTCAAAACACTAAATTACAGCCAATTCGGCGGAAAAATACGACCAAAACCCCCAAAATACTGAAAATTAGGAGGTTCCGTTATATGGGGGCTACCAGAAAATATGGACCTATACTTATAATTTTTTGTGGAGACATTTAGTATCCAATAAGAACCCAATGTACCAAATTTCAGCGAATTCGGCTGAAAAAGGCGCTTAAGAACCCTAAAATACCGAAATTTGCCGGGTACCCTTATATGGGAGCTATGCCTAAACGTGGACCGATATATCCCATCTTCGAACTTGACCTGCCTGCAGACAAAAGACAACCCTGTGCAAAATTTCAGCACCCTATCTCAATTCCTTCAGAAGATAGCGTGATTACAACAGACGGACGGAAAGACGGACGGACATGGCTAGATCGTCTTAGAATTTTACCCTGATCATGAATATATATACTTTATAGGGTCGGAAATGAATATTTCGAGGAGTTACAAACGGAATGACAAAATTAATATACCCTCCATACTATGGTGGAGGGTATAAAAATTAATAAGATTTTTATACCCTCCACCATAGTATGGAGGGTATATTAATTTTGTCATTCCGTTTGTAACTCCTCGAAATATTCATTTCCGACCCTATAAAGTATATATATTCATGATCAGGGTAAAATTCTAAGACGATCTAGCCATGTCCGTCCGTCTGTTGTAATCACGCTATCTTTCGAAGGAATTGAGATAGGGTGCTGAAATTTTGCATAGGGTTGTCTTTTGTCTGGAAGCAGGTCAAGTTCGAAGATGGGATATATCGGTTTACGTTTAGGCATAGCTCCCATTTTTCCATTTCTTGAGCGCGTTTTTCAACCGAATTCGCTGAAATTTGGTACATTGGGTTCTTTCTGGGTACTAAATGTCTCCACAAAAAATTTTAAATATGGTTGACCTATTTTTCAACCGAATTCGCTGCAATTTGGTTTTTTATAGTCGTATATGGTAACAAGTATCTCTACCAAAAATTATTAACATTCGCCGCCCTTTTTGGGGTAGTCCCCATATAACCCCCTTTTTATACCCTCCACCATAGTATAGAGGGTATATTAATTTTGTCATTCCGTTTGTAACTCACCGAAATATTCATTTCCGACCCTATAAAGTATATATATTCTTGATCAGGGTAAAATTCTAAGACGATCAAGCCATGAGTAGTAGTAAGACATATGTTCTGCCCCAAGTTGCTTTATGCCAATTGCCCTACGCAAATTGATTTATGTTAATTGCTTTATACAAATGACGTAATCGGTCTGTATTGATGACTCATCCTTCTCTTTTCCTCTAGGTGTGTTGTGTGATCATATTGTGTTCTCTCTCTTTCCCTCTTATTGTTTTATGCCGTCCGTTTGTTCAATATTTTCTTTCGTCTTTCCCTAATGTGGTGCATTTATAATTGATTTACGCTAATTGCTTTACGCAAATGACGTAATTGCCGTCCGTCTGTTCAATATTTTCTTTCGTCTTTGCCCAATGTGGTCCATTTGTATGACCTTGATGACCCTGAAAGTTTATTGGTCCCCGAAATCAATAGCGCGTGTGTCCCATATTTGTTCTTTCCCCCCTTTGTTCCGTATATTTCCCGTAAGCTTATGTGTGTTTTCCCCTTTCCCTATCCACTTGTTTTCTTTTTTGTCTTGTCCAATGTGGTCCATTCGTATGACCTTGATGACCCTGAATCAATACCGCTTGTGTCCCATATTTGTTCTTCCCCCCTTTCTTCCGTATTTTTTCTGTAAGTGTCCCCCCTCTTCCCTCTTCACTTGTTTTCGTGATGCAGTGCGGCCACCGCTCTTGCCTACATTTATCCCCCCTTCTCTACCTACTTGTTTTTTCTTGGTTGCACAATATTGTGAAATACATGAAGCAGTGTCTCATATGATTGTCTATTGGAACAAGACTCAATCCGATCATGGGTATCTTATCAGAAAGAATTTGTTAGAATTTACAAGATGCAATGTCTGTCCATTGAGCCAATTTGAATCTTAAGTCTCTTATCAGCAAGTGTTTGTTGCTATGGTTGGAGAGGCGCCCATCGGTCTATAGATTCTACCAACACCATATGTCTGTCCCACTATTGATTATCTGTCATATTAGTATTATTATTGTTTCTAATATTTGAAGTGCGTCTGTCAGTTGAAACTATTGATCATGTGTTTGGATGCACAAGTGATAGTTATTAAGAACCCAATATGCCAAATTTCAGCGAATTCGGTTGAAAACCGCGCTCAAGAACCTTAAAATTCCGAAAATTGGGGTACCGTTATATGGGGGGTACCAGAAAAAATTGACCTATATTTATAATTTTAAGTAGGGAGATTTGCTTCCCAACAAGATAAATAAATTTCAGCGAAAATTGGGGGGTACCGTTATATGGGGGGTACCAGAAAAAATTGACCTATATTTATAATTTTTAGTAGGAAGATTTTTTTTAATTTCAGCGAATTCGATTGAAAAACACGCTCAGGAACCTCAAAATACCGAAAATTGGGGGGTACCCTTATATGGGAGCTATGCCTAAGCGTGGACCGATATATCCCATCTTCGAACTTGACCTGCCTGCAGACAAAAGACAAATTTGTGCAAAATTTCAGCACCCTATCTCAATTCCTTCAGAAGATAGCGTGATTACAACAGACGGACGGACAGACGGACGGATATTGGCTAGATCGTCTTAGAATTTTACCCTGATCAAGAATATATATACTTTATAGGGTCGGAAATGAATATTTCGATGTGTTACAAACGGAATGACAAAATTAGTATACCCTCCATACTATGGTGGAGGGTATAAAAAGGGGGTTATATCGGGGGTTATATAGCGAATATTAAACATTTTTAGTAGATAGATTTGTTACCATATACGACTACAAATTACCAAATTGCAGCAAATTCGGTTGAAAAATGCGCTCAAGAACCCCCAAATACCGAAAATTGGGGGTATTCTTATATGGGGGCTATCCGAAAAAATTAACCTATATTCATAATTTTTGGTGGAGAGATTTGGAACCTATTAAGAACCCAATGTGCCAAATATCAGCGAATTCGGTTGAAAACCTCGCTCAAGAACCTTAAAATTCCGAAAATTGGGGGTACCGTTATATTGGTGTACCAGAAAAAATTGACCTATATTTATAATTGTTAGTAGGGAGATTTGCTTCCCAACAAGAGCTCAAAGTACCAAATTTCAGCGAATTTGGTTGAAAACCGCGCTCAAGAACCTTAAAATACCGAAAATTGGGGGTACCGTTATATGGGGGGTACCAGAAGAAATTGACCTATATTTATAATTTTTAGTAGGGAGATTTGCTTCCCAATAAGAGCTCAAAGTACCAAATTTCAGCGAATTCGGTTGAAAAACACGCTCAGGAACCTCAAAATACCGAAAATTGGGGGGTACCCTTATATGGGAGCTATGCCTAAACGTGGACCGATATATCCCATCTTCGAACTTGACCTGCCTGCAGACAAAAGACAACTTTGTGCAAAATTTCAGCACCCTATCTCAATTCCTTCAGAAGATAACGTGATTACAACAGACGGACGGACGGACAGATGGACGGACATGGCTAGATCGTCTTAGAATTTTACCCTGATCAAGAATATATATACTTTATAGGGTCGGAAATGAATATTTCGATGTGTTACAAACGGAATGACAAAATTAATATACCCTCGATACTATGGTGGAGGGTATAATAAAGAAGTAGTTATTGATATAATATTTTCTTCTCTAGATATAAGTTAGAGTTATGCTAAGTTTAAGCTATAGTTATGCAGGTTCGATTAATTTGTATTAACAATAAAATAGAGAAATAAAATAATCGAAATAAATGTTCTAAAACTCAATATACTGCATTACAATTCTAAATCATCAATTCTGTCTATTGAACATGGAACATAAAGAACAAACAACTATGAAAATTTAAATACATAATATATTAATCGTTTTTAAAGTGATCTAAAGTATTTTTTTCTTATTGGGGTATATTGAAAAGTATGGTTTGGGCTTGATTTGTTTCAAAAATATAGTTAATTGGTATTATTTTGTTTGTGTCTTTGTATCATTAAACATGATAGAAATATAGAATGTAATATATTTTTGAAAACTTTTCTAGAAAACCAGGATTTGTATCAGAATCTAAAATGGAATTAAACCCATTTCAATATATATATATAGTCACTATTTTTGAGTGTGTTACAATTATGATCATAATATAATCATATATGTTAACTAGAGTTAAAATGGCACAAAACTACAAAAACATAATAAAATGCATTTAAAACATAAGACTTTTTCCATAGCTATGCAAGTACAATGGCTAAATCGATAACTAGTAATATTAATAAGATTTTTTATTTATAAATTTAAATATCAAATATGTATAAAAACATATATAAAAAGTCAGCTGAAATATAAATAATTATCAATAATTAAAAATTTAGTACTACTAACGTAAAATTTTCAGAATTAGATGGCGTAGTTTGAGTTCAATGGGTTCTGGTTGGTTGTTATAACGATAAACTGGGGTTCATTTGGGTTCGGGATGGGTTTCGTTTAGGTTGGGTATGTTGATTTTTTAGTATATTGGATATAAATTTGTTATAGGTTCCTTTGGTTACATCATAAATTACCCATTTACCCTTTGGCTAGCATTTGATTAAACAAGTATCATGTTATTTTTGTGTATATTTATTAAATATATTTAATTAGTATAGTTTGCAATAATAAAAAAGTAACTTGTTAATAGTAATGCTAATATTTTGTGATGATATGCACTTTTACCCTTTTTATGCATACATTAATATCTAAATAAAACAGGTATTTCTAGGAGAAGAGTATTTTATACCAATAGTAGGAATCGAAAATGTAACACTTCAAATCAGTATATATTAGATATCGGATATAAGCACATCTCATATAAGAAAAAATCGAATATAAGAACGATTATCAAAAAAAACCGAAAACTTCATATAACAAAAACGCGAATAAGAAAAACACTGATAAAAGAAATGTTTGTCAAACACCAAAGGTGACAAAGGTATTTGACACGTTTCATATAAGAAAATATTTAAGATTGATGGCCACACTGAAGATGTTTACCTATTGTTAGTCAAACAATGAACTGATTTTAACTTTGTTATTTTTGTTTATTTAAATTTTTAGTTTTTAAGATACTGAATTTGTTCTTGGTAAACTGTTACTTAATTTAGTAACTTTGTATTTTTCTATACTGAAAAGTTTTATTTAATAAACGATTGTTCTTTAAAACATGCTTTTCATTTAAACATTTTATTTTAAGAAAATATATTCGTATAAGAAATAGATTTCTTATATGCGTATGTACTCTTATAAGAAACAACTTTCTTATATATGACAATCCCATATATGAAGAGAACGCATGTAAGAAAGAAATCTCTGACTTTTTTGAAGTTTCTTATATCCGATATCTACTGTATATTTACAGTAAGCAACAAATATGTTTGGAATTTTTTATATATTTTCTTTCCGTATCTATGCAAGTACAATGCCTAGAAGTATAGAATTTAAAAACTTGACAGCTAGTAATAGTAATAAGATTTTTTATTTATAAATTTATATATCAAATATGTATAAAAACATGTAAAGAAAGTCAACAGAAATATAAAAAACAATAAAAATTTATCAATAGTTAAACTTCTTAATATTAGTGCCGTAGTGGAATTTATCATTTCGTTTGGATGATTTTGATCTCTAATAGTAATATGATGTGCTCCACATATATCTACATTATTTTCAGGTAGACCTTTATTTAGTTCCATAGAATTTATTGATATATTGTTGGTTACATTTCTTCTCATCAGATCACAGCTACTTGACAAACGTGCATGTTCGACAACTGGGGAATCCCTTCCTTTCCAACAGCAAATTTCAACTCCACAAAAATAGCATACTACCCTATCTCTTTCCCCAGTATAATAAAATCCAATCATAGCCAGCTATTTGGGTTCCGGAGTTTTCAAGGGCCAGGAATTAACGTTTCAATCGTTCGTCTTCATTTTCAAGATTTGCTTCAAGGAAGTTGAATGGTTTTAAATTTGAGAAATTCATCTTTACTGTAAAACTTAAGATTGAACACTAAATAATAATTTCAAAAATCAGTTCCATTTTTATAGAAATAAGTAACAACATATGTTTATGTATTCATTATGTTTTAATTTTAGTATTTTTCTAATGTACTTAGCACTCTTCTTCATATTGAACATAGAATAAATCGTTCGGTGAAAAAAAAATCTTTTAATTAGA